>NW_019944126.1:48762-60327 GCF_002910315.2 Salvelinus sp. IW2-2015
GATTACCACGAGCTGCAGCAGAGTCTTCGTTAGTTGCGACCTCGAAAACGCAACACGAGGTTGAAGACAGAGGAACCTCTTAACAATCACTGCTACGGTTGAGTACTGTATCTAAGAAGGTGAATTCAAGCAGGACCAACCCCGGTTATTCTCTTCAAGTCATCGGTTGTCCACACTGCTTTCATCTCCCCGCTGGGATCGTCTACACGCTGATTAGCCTCAGAACCACTCTTCCAGAACGAGTACTAGGAAACAGACAATTAAGAGAAGGACATGTGACATCTTGTGGACAATCAGAGACTTTAACCAGAGAACAAAGGAGACGGCCAGCCAAAGAACAAAGCCTCTGTCAAACCTTTTTCACTAAGCGGAACTCAGCCCATCAAGTCCTGGGCCCAACAGAGATACCCAACAGAGATGCCCAACAGAGATAACCACAGAGATACCACAACAGAGATACCCAACAGAGATACCCAACTTAGATGCCCAACAGAGATACCCAACAGAGATACCCAACAGAGATACCCAACTTAGATGCCCAACAGAGATGCCCAACAGAGATAACCAACAGAGATATCCAACAGAGATACCCAACAGATACCCCAACTTAGATGCCCAACAGAGATACCCAACAGAAGATACCCAACAGAGATACCCAACAGAGATACCCAACAGAATACCCAACATTAATGCCCAACAGAGAACCCAACAGAGATACCCCAACAGAGATACCCAACTTAATGCCACAGAGATGCCCAACAAGATACCAACAAGATACCCAACAGAGATGCCCAACAGAGATACCCAACAGAGATGCCCAATGGAGACCTTGAACACGTAAATACATGCATCACACTTCTTACCCATAAGAGCGGCAGTTCGGGGCAAGGTGTTAGGGATAAATGAAATTGATGACTGGTATGATGTGTAGATTTACGGAGTCTACAACGTTCAGAATGAGACTGATATGAGGAAATGACTAATGATGACTGGCATTATATCTATATATTCCTGAGTATATTAAACAAACTTTTCCCGTGGTGCCCAGATTCCTAGTGAGTTAACTCTTATATGATTAATTGTTAAATGATTAATTCATCGATAATAATTAAACATAGTAGGTAATAATTTGTTAAATGCAGTCATCACATTAATGATGTCACGAATGACACTTCTATGTGTCTAATGAGCATACGCGTCTTCTATCTTGTTTGATGAGCATACCGATCCTGTCTATCTGATCTGATGAGCATACTGTCCTGTCTATTGTGGTCTAATGAGCATACGGTCCTGTCTATCTTGTTTGATGAGCATACGGTCCTGTCTATCTGATCTGATGAGCATACTTCCTGTCTATGTGGTCTATGACATACGGTCCTGTCTATCTATCTGATGAGCATACTGTCCTGTCTATGTGGTCTAATGAGCATAGGTCCTGTCCATCTTTCTGATGAGCATACGCGTCCTGTCTATCTGATCTAATGAGCATACGGTCCTGTCTATGTGGTCTATGAGCATACGGTCCTGTCTATCTGTATGATAAGCATACTGTCCTGTCTATGTGGTCTAATGAGCATACTGTCCTGTCTATGTGTCTAATGAGCATACGTCCTGTCTATCTGGTCTAATGACTAGCTATTCGAGCATACTGTCCTTCTATGTGGTCTAATGAGCATACTGTCCTGTCATATGTGGTCTAATGAGCATACTGTCCTGTCTATGTGGTCTAATGAGCATACTGTCCTGTCTATCTGGTTTGATGAGCATAAGGTCCTGTCTATCTGATCTAATGAGCATACTGTCCTGTCTATGTGGTCTAATGAGCATACGGTCTGTCTATGTGGTCTAATGAGCATACGGTCCTGTCTATTCTGGTCTAATGAGCATACTGTTCTGTCTATGTGGTCTAATGAGCATACGGTCCTGTCTATCTGATCTGATGAGCATACTTTCCTGTCTATGTGGTCTAATGAGCATACGGTCCTGTCCATCTGTTCTGATGAGCATACGGTCCTGTCTACTGATCTTAATGAGCATACGGTCCTGTCTATGTGGTCTAATGAGCATACGGTCCTGTCTATCTCGGTCTGATGAGCATACTGTCCTGTTCATCTGTCTAATGAGCATACTGTCCCTTCTATGTGGTCTAATGAGCATACTGTCCTGTCTATGTGGTCTAATGAGCATACTGTCCTGTCTATGTGGTCTAATGAGCATACTGTCCTGTCTATGTGGTCTAATGAGCATACTGTCCTGTCTATCTGTGTTTTGATGAGCGTAAGTCCTGTCTATCGATCTAATGAGCATACTGTCCTGTCTATGTGGTCTAATGAGCAAACTGTCCTGTCTATGTGTCTAATGAGCATACGTCCTGTCTATGTGGTCTAATGAGCATACGGTCTGTCTATCTGGTCTAATGCATACTGTCCTGTTATGTGTCTAATAGCATACTGTCCTGTCTATGTGGTCTAATGAGCATACTGTTTCTAGCTGCGTCAATGGCATACGGTCCTGTGTATGTGGTCTAATGAGCATACTGTCCTGTCTATTGTCTAATGAGCATACTGTCTGTCTATGTGGTCTAATGAGCATACTGTCATTCTATGTGGTTAATGGCATACCGCGTCCTGTCTATGTGGTCTAATGAGCATACTGTCCTGTCTATGTGGTCTGATGAGCATACTGTCCTTCTATTTGGTCTAATGAGCATACTGTCCTGTCTATGTGGTCAATGAGCATACTTCCTTCTATGTGTCTAATGAGCATTATTCCTGTCTATTGGTCTAATGAGCATATGTCCTGTCATGTGCGTAATGAGCATACTGTCCTGTCTATGTGGTCTAATGAACATACTGTTCTGTCTATGTGGTCTAATGAGCATACGCCTGTCTATTGGTCTAATGAGCATACTGTCCTGTCTATCTGGTTTGATGCATAACGGTCCTGTCTATGTGGTCTAATGAGCATACGGTCCTGTCTATCTGTCTGATGAGCATACTGTCCTTTCTATCTGTCTGATGAGCATACTGTCTCCTGTCTATCTGGTCTGATGAGCATACTTCCTGTCTATCTGGTCTGATGAGCATACTGTCCTGTCTATCTGGTCTGATGAGCATACTGCTGTCTCTGTCGTGCTATGTGGTCTAATGAGCATACTGTCCTGTCTATCTGGTCTGAGAGCATACTGTCCTGTCTATCTGGTCTACTGAGCATACTGTCCTGTCTTATCTGATCTAATGAGCATACTGTCTGTCTAGTGGTCTAATGAGCATACGGTCTGTCTATGTGGTCTAATGAGCATACTGTCCTGTATATGTGGTCTAATGAGCATACTGCCTGTCTAGTGTGGTCTAATTAGCATACTGTTCTGTCTATGTGTTCTATATGAGCATACGGTCCTGTCTATGTGTCTAATGAGCATACTTCCTTCTATTGGTCTAATGAGCATACTGTCCTGTCTATGTGTCTAAGAGCATACTGTCTGTCTATTGGAATGAGCATACTGTCTCTGTCTATCTGGTTGATGAGCATAAGGTCCTGTCTATCTGATCTAATGAGCATACTTCCTGTCTATGTGTCTAAGAGCATACTGTCCTGTCTATGTGGTCTAATGAGCATACGTCCTGTCTATGTGGTCTAATGAGCATACTGTCCTGTCTATCTGGTCTAATGAGCATACTGTTCTGTCTATGGCGTCTAATGAGCATACGGTCCTGTCTATCTGATCTGATGAGCATACTGTTGTTTGTGTCTAATGAGCATACGGTCTTCCATCTGTTCTATGAGCATACGTCCTGTTTATCTGATCTAATGAGCATACGGTCCTGTCTATGTGTCTAATGAGCATACGTTCCTGTCTATCTGTTGATGAGCATACTGTCCTGTCTATGTGGTCTAATGAGCATACTGTCCTGTCTATGTGTCTAATGAGCATACTGTCCTGTCTATGTGGTCTAATGAGCATACTTCCTTCTATGTGGTCAATGAGCATACTGTCCTGTCTATTGGTCTAATGAGCATACTGTCCTGTCTATTGGTCTAATGAGCAACTGTCCTGTCTATTGGTCTAATGAGCATACTGTCCTGCTATCTGGTTTGATGAGCGTAAGGTCCTTCTATCTGATCTAATGAGCATACTGTCCTGCTATTGGTCTAATGAGCATACTGTCCGTCTTGTGTCTAATGAGCATCGTCCTGTCTATGTGGTCTAATGAGCATACGCCTGTCTATTGGCTAATGAGCATACTGTTCTGTCTATTGGTCTAATGAGCATACTGTCCTGGTATGTGGTCAATGAGCATACTTCCTGTCTATGTGGTCTTAATGAGCATACTGTCCTGTCTAATCTGTCTAATGTGCATACGTCCTGGTGTATTGGTCTAATGAGCATACTGTCCTGTCTATGTGTCTAATGAGCATACTGTCATGTCTATGTGGTCTAATGAGCATACTGTCTGTCTATGTGGTGTAATGAGCATACGGTCTGTCTATGTGTCTAATACATAACTGTCCTGTTATGTGTCTGTATGAGCATACTGCCTGTCTATGTGGTCTAATGAGCATACTGTCCTGTCTATGTGGTCTAATGAGCATACTGTCCTGTCTATTGGTCTAATGAGCATACTGTCCTGTCTATGGGTCTAATGAGCATACGTCCTGTCTATGTGTCTAAGAACATACTTTCTTCTATTGTCTAATGAGCATACGGGCCTGTCTATGTGGTCTAATGAGCATACTGTCCTGTCTATCTGTTTGATGAGCATACGTCCTGTCTATGTGGTCTAATGAGCATACGTCCTGTCTATCTGGTCTGATGAATATACTGTCCTTCTAATCTGGTCTGATGAGCATACTGTCCTGTCTATCTGGTCTGATGAGCATACTGTCCTGTCTATCTGGCTGATGAGCATACTGTCCTGTCTATCTGTCTGATGAGCATACTTGTCCTTCTATTGTGTCTAATGAGCATACTGTCCTGTCTATCTGTCCTGATGAGCAACTGTCCTGTCTATCTGTCTGATGAGCATACTGTCCTTCTATCTGATCTAATGAGCATACTGTCCTGTCTATGTGCGTTCTAATGAGCATACGGTCCTGTCTATGTGGTCTAATGAGCATACTGTCCTGCTCTATTGTCTAATGCTACTTCCGTCTATGTGGTCTAATTAGCATACTGTCTGTCTATTGTTTCTAATGAGCAATACGGTCCTGTCTATGTGGTCTAAGAGCATACTGTCCTGTCTATGTGGTCTAATAGCATACTGTCCTGTCTATGTGGTCTAATGAGCATACTGTCCTTCTATTGGTCTAATGAGCATACTGTCCTGTCTATTGTCTAAGAGCATACTTGTCTGTGTCTATGAGCATACTGTCCTGTCTATGTGGTCTATGAGCATCTTCCTGTCTATGTGGTCTAAGAGCATACTGTTCCTGTCTATGTGGTCTATGAGCATACTGTCCTGTCTATGTGTCTGTTGAGCATACTGTCCTGTCTATGTGTCTAATGAGCATACTGTCTGTCTATGTGTCTAATTGAGCATACGTCTGTCTATGTGGTCTAATGAGCAACTGTCCTGTCATGTGTCTAATGAGCATACTGTTCCTGTCTATGTGTCTAATGAGCATACTTCTGTCTATGTCGTCAATGAGCATACTGTCCTGTCTTATGTGGTTTCTAATGAGCATACTCCTTCTAGTATCTAAGAGCATACTGTCCTGTCTACTAGTCTACTGATTGGACGCAGCATCCATGCCTTTTCACTACCTTTGATTTTTTTCAAGAAACTGAAGTTTATGTAAATACTCATGACATATCCAAATTCAATACCTTGTCATGATAGAATGCTTAATTGTTTATCTGAAGACATATTCCCCTAGATTTGGCAAGTCTTTTCGGACAGGTGTGAGACAATCATTTCTTCTTAGATAGCAGTATGTTAAAATCGAGATATTCTTTGTTCTTAATTTAAAGGATATAAAACAAGACAAAAAAAATCCTGGATTTTGTCACGTTCTGATCTTAGTTCTTTTGTTATTMCTTTGTTTTAGTATGGTKAGGGCGRGAGTTGGGTCGGTTATCTATGTTCGTTTTTCTATGTTGGTTTTTCGTTTGGCCTGGTATGATTCTCAATCAGAGGCAGGTGTCGTTAGTTGTCTCTGATTGAGAATCATACTTAGGTAGCCTTTTTCCACCTGGGTTTCGTGGGTGCTTATTTTCTGTCTTTGTGTATGTCACCAGACAGGACTGTTTAGTTWCGTGTCATTCTCGTTTATCGTTAGTTTTGTTGTTTTGTTCGAGTTTCGTTTTCATTAAAAGGCATAATGAATACTTACCATGCTGCACCTTGGTCCTCCGATCCTTACTACTCCTCCTCGTCGGAGGAGGAAGACAGCCGTTACAGATTTAAATTAACTGTGATCTTAAGGTTTAATCCAGAAATGGTCCATAATGATCTGTGATTTTAAGGTTTAAGCCAGACGGGGTCCATAATGATCTGTGAATTTCAGGTTTAATCCCAACATGGTCCATAATTATTTGAATACGTTATAGAATAAAAGACACTATGATTACACACCGATCCTCAAACTTACAACAGTTTTATTTTTTTATACTTTAAACCCAAACTAAATATTAATGTCTAGGAATACAATACTTTCTCTTGGATGAGACTCAGCAACCACATCCCAAATGAAACACTATTCACTTTAAAGTGCACTATTTTCTTACCAGAACCTGCATAGGGAAAAAGGTGCTAATTGGGACACTTGCTCTGTTGACTCTGTGCTTTTCCATCTGTGCTCATTAAGTCTCAGTTCCTCTGAAGTCCCCCTGGCCCTAAAGCTCCCAATTATAGTCAGGGACTGTCAGCAGACCTCTAACATCGCTGTGAAGTTCAAATGAAGCCATCGTGTGTAACCTTGTAGAAACAGAAAAAGACCAATCTGTTTCTTTTGGGACCCCTTTTCCTTCTAAAAGGATCAAAGTGGTACAAATGCAAAATAAAGAAAATAAAGAAATGAAGAATATACAGATAGTCCTTTCTTAGAAATGTTCTGCACAAACAATACACCTCAAATTGAACCCTATTCCCTATATAGTGCACTACTTTAGACCAGGGCCCTATTCCCTATATAGTGCACTACTTTAGACCAGGGCCCTATTCCCTATATAGTGCAATACTTTCGACCAGAGTAGTAGCCTACAAACAGTAGGGATGCAGCCTTGGCTACATTATTATACAGGAAAAAAGAGAATGATCCTTTGCTTGTCCAGACCTACTACCTACCTACCTACTACTGTGTATTCTGGATTCTCTTTCAACTACAAACCTCAGATTTCCCACTTCCTGGTTGGATTTTTCTCAGATTTTCGCCTGCCATATGAGTTCTGTTATACTCACAGACATTATTCAAACTGTTTCAGAAACTACAGAGTGTGTTCTATCCACATATACTAATAATATACATATATGAGCAACTGGGACCTGACAGTAGAGCAGTACTCTCAGGCCACGCTTTTCATCCAAATAAGGTGAAATGCTGTTCCCTATCCCAAATAAGTTTAAAATAATAAATCAAAAAGAAAATAACAGTTCTCCCCCGTGAGACCCTCACCGGGATACCGTCTCCTGGGCTCCGGGTCTTCCTGTATCCCATCGGGCACACAAACTCAACTCCCTCGGCTTAGCTCGGGTAAACGTATCCAACCACATGGAAGTCACCTTACTTCCCCTAGTCCTCTCCCTCTGTGCTGCCCTTCTGGCAGCGTTATGGGCCTCGCACAGCTGGTGAGCAATCCGCCCTTGATTACTCACCAGCTCCCAATCAGCCCCAATTAGTCCTYTCRAGAGAGCCCGMCGAGACCTGGCACGTCCAGCAGACGGAGCCACCGCCTCGGGATGTATACTCCAGACGAGTCTCCCCCTGGTGGCTGYCCTGCTGTACGCCACACTATGTAGAGACTCAGTGAGCATAGCCTTGCTATTGAGAAAGACAGTCCTGGCTCTCAAGAGAAGACAGGCTATGTTCACACTGCCAACTAAATGAGGTGGAAACTGAGCTGTACTTCCTAAACTCCTGCCAATTTATGACCATATTAGAGACACATATTTCCCTCAGATTACACAGATTCACAAATAATTCAAAAACAAAAACAATTTTGATAAACTRCCAWATCTACTGGGTGAAGTACAACAGTGTGCATCACAGCAGTAAGATYTGTGACCTGTTGCCACAAGAAAAGGTCAACCAGTGAAGAACAAACAKCATTGTAAATACAACCCATATTTATGTTGATTTATTTTCCCTTTTGTACTTTCTTTGCATGTAACATGAAATTTGAAWTGTCTTTATTCTTTTGAAACTTCTGTTGAGTGTAATGTTGACTCTTCATTCTTATTGTTTATAAAARGTCTACTTCACTTGCTTTGGCAATATGTTTCACATGTCAATAAAGCCTTTGAGAGGGAGATACTTTCGCCAGGACCCTAAAGGACATCGCCCTCAACTGTACTCCAACACCTGGTATCAACCTCAGCTCCAACACCTGGTATCAACCTCAGCTTCAACACCTGGTATCAACCTCAGCTCCAACACCTGGTATCAACCTCAGCTCCAACACCTGGTATCAACCTCAGCTCCAACACCTGGTATCAACCTCAGCTCCAACACCTGGTATCAACATCAGCTCCTGGCTCGCATCGACGGGCAAGCGCTACATGAGGGTAGTGTTGTACGGGCGCAGTACATCATGGGGGCCAAGCTTCTACATCGCGATCGGACCTCTTATACGGGCGGTAGGTAAAGGCCCAAACATTTTTCAAGAGTCCAGTCACCCAAGTCATGAACTGTTCTCTCTGCTCATCGCACGTCAAAGCGGTAACTGGGGAGAGTTGCCTAAGGCAGGAATTTCTGGAACAAAGTTTCTTCCTCCAAGCGCATAGATGACCGGTAAATTAAGACAAAACACACACACGCAAGCTCATATTCCACACAACACAAACACACAAACATAACACTCACACACACCACACATCACTTCCTCTTTTTTTTCCCAAATCTGATTTAGGTTTTCTAATGCATTTCAGAGCTCATTAACGTTGCTGGGCTGAGGATTTACCCTGATTTGCCATGCTCTCTGCACTCTCTGCACTCCTGGATGGATAAAAGTGTATCATAATATATTTTCAGGTTAAAAAAAGCCCCTTATCCTCATCGCTGCCCTCTGAGCCCTGACTAAGAGAGGGTGAGAGAGGAGACAGAGTGAGAGAAGGGAGAGATAAGGAGAGAGAAGGAAGAGAGGATATGAGAGAGCGAGAGAGAGAATAAGAGAAACAGAAGAGAGTAGAGCAAGGGTAAGAGATAGGAGAGAGGAGGTGAGAGAGAGAAAAGACAGAGAAAGAGAGAGAGTAGAGGGCAGGTTAGAGATTAGAGAGAGAGAGAGAGCAGAGGAGATGAGAGAGAGAGGAGAGAGAGGAGAAGTAGTTGAGACAATATTTAGTAGGAGTAGAGAGAGAGAGAAGAGAGAGGAGAGAAGAGGAGAGAGAGAGAGAGAGAGAGAGAGAGAGAGAGGAAGGAGAGGGAGGAGGGTAGAGAGAGGAGAGTGAGAGATGTTAGAGAGAGAAGAGAGACGGAGAGAGAGAGAGAGAGAGAGAGAGAAGAGAGAGAGAGATGAGAGGAGAGAGAAATTATATCATAGTATACTGGAGAGAGGAGGAGAGAGAGGAGAGAGAGGAGAGAGAGTGATAGATTGTAGAGATGAGAGGAGAGAGAGAGAGAGAGAGTAGTAAGAGAGAGAAAATATATATAGTATTATTAGAGAGAGAGAGAGAGAGAGAGAGTAGAGAGAGAGGAGGAGGAGAGAGAGAGACGAGAGATGAGGAGGAGAGAGAGAGAGAGAGAGAGAGAGAGAGAGAGAGTGAGAGCACGAGAGAGAAAATACTTATATATAATAGATGAGAGAGAGTTAGAGAGGAGCGAGAAGAGAGAGATGAGGATGCGAGGTAGTAGAGAGAGATGGAGAGAGAAAGAGTAGAGGTAGAAGACGAGAGAGAGAGAGAGTGAGAGAGAGAGAGAGAGAGAGAGAGAGAGAGATCATGAGCTCTCTGAGTTCTTCAGCAAAAAATATAGAATTAGAGTAGGATGATAATGTCGATAAACCTTAATTACTTCGGGCTAGGACTTTCTACAGGATACTACTCTCAACATCAAAACCTTCAATCCATATCACAATTCCATGACCTAAAATCTTAAATTTTGGACTAAATTACAAGGACTATCATGAAAAAAATTTGAACAAACCAAAACTACAGAAGAACAACGCGGGAACCTGGAAAATATCATCGACGACAAAACTGAGTGAGTAATGTTCCGTCTGGAAACTATTCTTGAAGTCTTGTAGCTAGAAAATACAATAATCTCTAGTTCATTGTTGTTATATTAAACCTCTACAGGATTGGTGGGTCCCCACGGGACGGTTGAGGCAACGTAGGCTAATGCAATTAGCATGAGGCTTGTAAGTACAGAAAAGCATTCCTGAACATAGACATATCGTGATATTGGCAGAAAGCTTGAATAATCGTTGTTTAATTCTAACTGCAGGCTGTCCATTTACAGTAGCTATTACAGTTGAAATATAATACCATGCTATTGTTTGAGGAGAGTCGCACCAATTATGAACTTGAAAGCAGTTATTAATAAACAATTAGTCCCATTAGGAGCAGTCTTGATAACACAATTTTGAAGCATAAATGCAAATGGTTCAATGAGTCAGTCTAAAACGTTGCATATACACATTGCTGCATCTAGTGCTCAAAGTCTATAACATTGGCTCCTGGGCTATTAGATATACTATTATGCATTCTTGGCAGTGTTCCTTTTCGCTTTGCATTTAAGATTAGATGATCGTTACATACATTATATGTTAAAAATAACAAAAAAGGAAAAACTGTTGTTTTTGCTACTTCATTTGTTCCGAGAGACTTGAAGTCAATGTAGCTGCCTGGAGTATAAGATAGTCGTGCCGTTAAGCCTGCGAGTGGATGGGTGTGCTAGTTCCAGATTTAAAAAGATAGCTCTTCTCGCCACCCGTGTTGTTGTGGGGGAGGCAGCCTTCTTGGGGATACAAGGCTTTAACTGTGGCCCTGTGGGGGTTACGAACAGAAAGGATGTCATTTCGGGGAAGGTCAACTATTCTCTGGTCTGGTAATGCTGGTGGAGTGTACCTTCACCTGCTGCTGAATTGATTCCTATAAGTTATATCTCGGGCAGTTTGGCGCTGTGATGTATATAATAACACAATAGATAACTTTTCTGGAGCTATATGCTAAGAAATGAACGCACATACGGAGCGAAAAAATTCAGTAGTATAATAATACTGTAAAGACACGCTTTAGTGTACCTAGAAGCAAGCTTCTGTCCGTTTGCTGGTCCTGGGCGTCCATCTGTTGACTTAAGCATAACAGTTCGCAGTAGGTGACTTTTATAAAATTAGACAGATTAAAGGAGGAGAGCCTAAGAAAAAGGCCTCTCTCTCTCGTCTTCTTGCTGGTGGTGGAGTTGAACTAA
>NW_019944126.1:61701-74208 GCF_002910315.2 Salvelinus sp. IW2-2015
CACATAGACAATCTATGAATTGGCAGAAAGCTTAAACTGTTGTTAATCTAACTGCACTGTCCCATTTACAGTAGCTATTACAGTTGAAATTAATACCATGCTATTGTTTGAGGAGAGGCACAATTATGAACTTGAAAGAAGTTATTAATAAACCAATTAGTCCCTTTAGGAGCAGTCTTGATACACAATTTTGAACAAAATGCAATGGTTCAATGGATCAGTCTAAAACGTTGTACATACACTGCTGCCATCTAGTGCCCAAAGTCTAAAATGCTCCTGGGCTAGAATAATACATTATGGCATTTCTCTTGCATTTCAAAGATGATGTTACAACACAAAAAAACACAAAAAACTGTTGTTCTACTTCATTGTCCAGAGACTGAACATTAGCGAGTAAAATAGTCGGAACCGATGGATGGTGTGCAGTCCACTTTAAATACCTCTTCTCCACCCGTGTCTTGGAGCAGCCTCTGGGATAAGGTTAATTCCCCTGGGGGGTACGAACAAAGGATTCATTTCGGGAAAGTCAAATTCCTGGTCGTAATGCTGGTGAGGTACCACCGCTCTGATATCCTAAAGTTATATCCGGCTGTATGTAATAACACAAAATACTTTCTTGGCTAATAATGTAAGAAATAACACACAAAACAATATATATAATACTGTAAAGATGCTTAGGACCTAGAAGCAGAGCTTCTGTCCTTTCTGTCGGCGCCATCTTGACCAACATACAGTTCCAGCAGGACTTTTACAGGATTAAAGAGAGAGCACAGCAAGAAAAGCTCTCTCTCTCTGTGACAGCGCCCCACATATATACTCCTCTGTAAACTGGTCATCTCTGTATACCCATCGCAAGACCCACTGGTTGATGCTTATTATTAAACCCTCTTAGGCCTCACTCCACCCTATCTGAGATACCTACTGCAGCCCTCATCCTCACACAGCATTCTGCCAGTCACATTCTTWAAAAAAAAAAATCATATTTAACTAGGCAAGTCAGTTAAAAGAACAAATTCTAATTTATAATGACGGCCTACACCGGCCAAACCCTAACCCGGACGACACTGGGCAAATTGTGCGCCGCCCTATGGGACTCCCAATCACYGACGGTTGTGATACAGCCTGGAATCYAACCAGGGTCTGCAGTAACGCCTCTAGCACTGAGATGCAGACTGCTGCGCCAATCGGGAGCCTGTTGAAGGGTCCCAAAGCAGACACATCCCTGGGTCGCTCCTCTTTTCAGTTCTCTGCAGCCCTGCGACTGGAACGAGCTGCAACAAACACTCAAACTGGACCCTTGTATCTCAATCTCTTCATTCAAAGACTCCAATGCATGGACACTTCTTACTGAGATTGTGGCTGCTTTGCTTGATGTATTGTTGTCTCTATTTTCTTTCCCTTTGTGCTGTTGACTGTGTCCAATAATGTTTGTACCATGTTCGTGCAGCTACCATGTTGTTGTCATGTTTGTGTTGCTGACCATGTTGTGCTGATACCATGTTGTTGAATGTTGTGTTGCTACCATTTGTGTTGCACCAACTGTTGTTGCCATGTTGTGTTGCTACCATGTTGTTGTCATGTTGTGTTGCTACCATGTTTGTGTTGCTACCATGTTGTTGCCATGTTGTGTTGCTACCATGTTGTTGTCATGTTGTTTTCATCGTGCTATTGTTGTTTTAGAGTGTCTCTCTTTGTGTAGGTTGTTGGTGTCTATCTTCTTGCGATGTGTGTTTGTCCCATATTTTTATAAACATTTAATCCCAGCCCCCGCCCCGCAGGAGGCCCTTTGCCTTTTGGCAGGCCGCCATTGTAAATAAGAATTTGTTCTTAAATAAAAATACAAATCCTAGAGGGGAGATCAACAACTTCCAGCCCAGGGACATGTACTAATCTGTGGTGACCTACAGTCAGAATGGACAAGATCCTGACACCCTCGTCTCACAGGGGGACAAACACTTACCTGGAGGTGACAGCATTCCTCCCATATGCGGAGGGAGGGAGGGAGAGGAGGAGGAGGAGGAGGGAGTGGAGGAGGGAGGGAGGAGGGAGATCGTAACTGGCTTGAATAGGAAGGAAGAGGAAGGAGAGAGGGGAGGGAGGAGGAGGGAGGAGAGGAGGGAGGGAGGGAGGGAAGGGGGAGGGAGGGAGGGAGGGAGGGAGGGAGAGGGAGGGGAGGGAGGGAGAGGGAGGGAGGAGGGAGGAGGGAGGGAGGGAGATCGTAACTATGGACGTGTAAAACGGACTACATCCTAATGATATATTCAATCAGCAGTCTACTGAAGTAAAGTTCAGGGATACGTCCAACAATAGTACCCTGTTCCTATAGTATGGCACTGTTGGCTCTGGTCAGATAGTGTTACTGGCAAAGGGAAAAGGTGCGATTGGGCTGCAGCCCAGGTTTTCAGGTGAATTTCTCAGTAGGCTCTGTGTTTTCATTAAAAATAAGAAATATTATATATATATATTATATATATATATATAAGTACTTTTGTAATGTCTAACTTTTTACTCTCCGTTTTATCGCAAATACTTTGTGGTGGCGTAGTCACTTTTTCTGTTTGACTCACACATTATTTCTCTTTAAGGACTTCTCTAAGTCATGGATTGCTATAAACCTAAGTCCACACGCTATGCTTGACCTCGATCAGCCCAGGGTTAAAGAACTTAGCGTGGCTCAAATGACATGCTATAGCACCCTTGAGTCCTGGTCAAAAGATGATAGGCAGCCCTATAAAAGGTAATAGTGGCCATTTGGGCTGAGACGTGTCTCATTGCCCATGTCAAAGGCTGACCTTTGTCAGGACCCATCCCTCTTCAAGCCTGTGAGGATTGTGGTTAATTGCCTTTAAGAAATACCTCTGACCCTTTCACCTTTCAGGAACTAGTCGATGCAGCAGAAGTTCAGCAAGACACTCTTTATCTTCTTCATTCTCTGTTTTTTTTCACCTCCTTCCTTCTCTTTGCTTCTTCTCTCCTCTGTCTTCTCTTGCTTCCTTCTCCTCTTTTGCTTTCTATTGCTCAGGCTTCCAGGGGCAGCCAGGTCACCCGTGATATAAGTCAGTCGCTTACGTCCTCCGTGTCTGAGGACGTCGGGGAGATGACTTGCCACCAGTGTTGTAGTACTGGAGCCCTGGTCTCCGGTCTCTAGTCCGGTCTCTATTTCCGCGTCTCAGGCGCTCTAGTCCGGTCTCTATTTCAGTCCGGTCTCTAGTCCTGTCTCTATTTCGGTCTCGGGTCTCTTAGTCGTCTCTATTTCAGTCTCGGTCTCTAGTCCGGTCTCTATTTCCGTCTCTAGGTCTCTAGTCCCGGTCTCTATTTCGGGCGTCGTACTCTAGTCCAGTCTCCAGAACAACACATTGAGTTTTGGTCTCTAGTCCAGTCTCGAGACCCCATATGCAGAGTCCTCAGGTCTCTAGTCAAGCCTCGAGACCACATAATGTGAGTGTCTAAGTGTTGTCTCGGTGTCGGATACGGTTTTAACTCGGTCTCGGACAGTGAGGACTCATGATTTCTTCCTGAGACCAGTCGAGAGACCGACTCAAAATGTTCTTCCCGAGACCAGCGAAGTGAAACCATTATCCTTGTACACACTTTTTTTCAGGGTCGGGCTAATGCTTATACTCAATGCTTATAATGATAGTATGTAGCTATAATCACAGGTGATGTATTTATAATCATATTAGAAGGTAATTATAATCATATGTAATGTAGTTATAATCATATGTGATGTAGTTATAATCATATGCAATGTAGCTATAATCACAGGTGATGTATTTATAATCATATGTAATGTAGTTATAATCATATGCAATGTAGCTATAATCATATGTGATGTAATTATAATCATATGCAACGTATTTATAATCATAGGTGATGTAGTTATAATCATATCTGATGTATTTATAATCATATGTGATGTAATTATAATCATATGCAACGTATTTATAATCACAGGTGATGTAGTTATAATCATATGCGACGTAGTTATAATAATATGCGACGTAGTTATAATAATATTCAATGTAGTTATAATAATATTCAATGTAGTTATAATCATAGGTGATGTTATTATAATCAAAATACATATTGCGTCCATCTCGACCGGTCTCAGGAGGTAATCACGAGACCTCATCTCTAAATTAGTGAGAGTTATTAATGTAGTTATAATCACYGGTGATGTAGTTATAATAAGAATTAGTTTGTAATGTTATTTGTCATTCGTCCGTCTGTTTGTGTGTGAAATTGTAGCCTAGCAACGTAGAGTGAGTATCTGGAGGATTTGGAGGGCTATAGAGAGCTCAGGGAGAGCAGTCCTAGGGATGATTCATTTGGATTCATATTTTTTTTTAAGATAGAGAGAGGTAGAAGTTGTAAAAAATACGAGACGTGTAGAGAGAGCAATGAAGAGTGAAAACGACACAGCCAGAAAGCAACACAACGAGGTACAAACATGAGAGAAAAAGACAGAGAGACAGGTAGAAGCTTCCCTTCCACCACTGAGAATTACAGACAGTGACGTACTGACCTGATCCTTACCATGTCTTATCAATAAATGAGRGACTGCTCATGCCTGGTGGGACTCTTTGATATGTGCTGGAGACAACTCCATCTGCCGAGTCAGGCATTAATAATGGAGCACCCATCCAAGCGGAAAAGGAGCATCGCTATTCAAGTATTACGAATACTCAGGGAGAAAACGGTGTAGATTCACGCGCAGYGCGCGGCAGACGTTAATAGAGACTTAGCAGAAGGCAGGAATCGTTGTCACAGGCAGGCAATGGTTAAACACAGGTAGTTAGTCAAAAACAAACAATACCTCACAACCATACAAACAGAAAGAACTGAACCAAATAGGATGCTGATGAGACCAGGTGAGAAACGAACACAGGTGAAATCAATGAACAAAAATTAAAGAAACAGGGCTACGTTCCAGAACACGAAGAAACAGGGCTACGTTCCAGAACACAAAGAAACAGGGCTACGTTCCAGAACACAAAGAAACAGGGCTACGTTTAGACACCAAGAACCAGGGCTAGTTCAAGAACACAAAGAAAACAGGGCTACGTGTCTATGAACACAAAGAAATCATGGGCTAACGACGTTACTCACGAACAGCTAAAGAAACCGAGGCTTCTAGTTTGAGAACTTCAACCGAAACAGGGCGTACGTTGCAACGAATCAATAGAAAGTTAGGCTACGTTCTTGAATCGCAAAGATACAGTGGTGTACGTTACAGAATCAAGAGAAACGGGCTATCTTCTATGGAACAGAAGATTAATAGGTCTACATTCTATGAACATCGAAGATAAGCAGGGCTAGTTTCTGAGAAAGAAAGCAGGCCTTGACGTTCCAGGAATAGCAAGGATGTACTAATGGGCTGATTCGTTCTATGAAGAGCGAATAGAAACGGCAACGTGTCTAGAACATCAAAGATTAACAGGGCTTAATTCCCTACGACAATGCCCCCAAAGAAACACGGGCTGACGGCTGTTCCTAAGAACACCTAAGGAACAGGGCTAACGTTCGGCAGATCACGAAGAGACAGGCTACGTTCTAAGACACCCAAGAAAACAGGGTTCCGTTCCCAGAACACCACGAAACAGGGACGCAGACCAGAACCACCGCGAAGAAACAGGGCTACGTTCCAGAACACAAAGAAATAAGGCTACGTCCAGAATACAAAGAAACAGGGCTACATTCTAGAACACAAAGGAACAGGGCTACGTTCTAGAACCCAGAACAGGGTTAGTTCCAGAACCAAGAAAACAGGCTACTCTCAGAACACGAAGAAACAGGCTACGCCAGAACACAGAAGAAACAGGGCTACGTTCCAGAAACAAAGAAACAGGGCTACGTTCTAGAACAAAGAACAGGGCTACATAACCAGAACACGAGAAAACAGGGTACGTTACAGAACACAAAGAAACAGGGCTACTTCAGAACACAAAGAAACAGGGCTACATTCCAGAACAGCAGAAACAGGGTTACGTTCCAGACACAAAGAAACAGGGTTACGTTCCAGAACACAAAGAAACAGGGCTTACGTTCAGAACACAAAGAAACAGGGCTACGTTCCAGAACACAAAGAAACAGGGCTACGTTCCAGAACACAGAAGACAACAGGGCTACGTTCCAGAACACAAAGAAACAGGCTACGTTCCAGAACAACCAGAAACGATACGTTCCAGAACCAAAGAAACAGGCTACGTTCCAGAACACCAAGAAACAGGGCAACGTTTCATGTTTGTGTGTGTGTGTGTGTGTGTGTGTGTGTGTGTGTGTGTGTGTGTGTGTGTGTGTGTGTGTGTGTGTGTGTGTGTGTGTGTGTGTGTGTGTGTGTGTGTGTGTGTGTGTGTGTGTGTGTGTGTGTGTGTGTGTGTGCGTGTATGTGTGTGTGTGTGTGTGTGTCTACAATGTATTCTCAACTCTGCATCACATTGGAAGAGAATGAAACAAGAGAAAAACTGAGAGAGACAGAGAGAGAGAGAAAGACAGAGAGAGAGTTAGGCCGATACCCGCTAATTAGCAAAATCCAGAAAAGAGACGTTAATTCTACAACCACCTAAAGGAAGCGATCTTCCATAACAAAGCCATCATACTACGGAGAGATGAACCTGGAGAAGAGTCCCCTAAGCAAGCTGGTCCTGGGGCTCTCTTCACACTTCTTGCCTTAAATAATTGACTCTTAGATGAAGGATAACAGTGATTTACAGTAGAAAGTGAACACACATTCCTCTAAATCTCAGTGGGTGATTTGTGACGCGATACACAAACACACCCCACATAGTCCCAGGACAGCAACACATTTAGACCCAACCAAATCATGAGAAAACAAAAAGTGAATTACTTGACACATTGGAAAGAATTCCCKAAAAAACWGWGCAAACTAGAATGCTATTTGGCCCTAAAACAGAGAGTACACAAAGGCAGAATACCTGACCACTGTYACTCAGACTCAGTGAGCATAGCCTTGCTATTGAGAAAGGCCACCTTGGTCATGATTATGATGATTATGATGGCYCCGGAGGGYATGGCTGCCGTCTTATCGGCTCTTAACTAACKATGCTATTTTGTTAGTTTTTTTCGRGTTGTTCGTAACTTGTTTTGTACATAATGTTGCTGCTGCCGTCTCTTATGACCGAAAAGAGCTTCTGGACATCAGAACTGCAAATATTTACCTCAAATTAGACTAAGAGTTTTGCTTCAATGAGTCGGACAGGAGGGAGATATTACAGACACCKGACCAAGCCCAGATCCCCGTCATTCGCCGGAGAAGGAAACTGAGATTTCACGGGGAAAAAATCAGGGCGCCTGATTTTCCTTTGCCTTCCGTCCTGCTAATGTTCAATCGCTGGAAAATAAATGGACGAACTGAAAGCACGTACATTATATTCTACCAACGGACATTAAAATATGTAATATCTTATGTTTCACCGAGTCGTGGCTGAAAGACGACATTAAGAACATACAGCTTGCGGGTTAGACASTCTATCGGGCAGGATAGAACAGCAGCCTCTGGTAAGAGATGAGGCGGGGCCCTATGCATTTATTTAAATATCTAAGGAAGTCTCAAGCTTTTGCTTGCCTGAGGAAGAGTATCTCATGATAAGCTGTAGACCACACTATCTAACTAGAGAGTTTTCATCTGTATTTTTCGTAGCCGTCTACATACCACCACAGACCGATACACTAAAACCGCACTCAATGATCTGTATACCGCCAAACAGGAAAACGCTCATCCAGAGGAGGCGCACCCACTGCCGGGGACTTTAATGCAGGGAAACTTAACCTGTTAGTGAATAGGGGGCGCTATTTTCACTTTGGGAAAAAATCATGCCCAAATTAAACGGCCTCGTACTCTGTTCTAGATCATACAATATGCATATTATTATTACTATTGGATAGAAAACACTCTGACGTTTCTAAAACTGTTTGAATTATATCTGTGAGTAAAACAGAACTCATTTGGCAGCAAACTTCCAAACAGGAAGTGAAAATTCTGAAAATGGGACTCCCTGTCAGGGCCTGCCTATTCAACTGGCTTATATTTATGGATCTGTATGCACTTCATACGCCTTCCACTAGATGTCAACCGCAAGTAAATGTTCAATGGCGGGTCTTAGCTTTTTGATGTTGAGACCGGAATGAGAGCTTTTGGAATAGTGACAGGCCACCCTTATTGCAGTATTCAACTGCGCACCAGGAACCCCACTTGTCTTCTGAAATGCGTTAGATATACAAGACGAAATGACTCCGGCTCGACTTTATTGATACAATGATGATAATAACATCATAAAGATGGATTTTCAACCGAGTTTGACCAGTTCTATTCGACGTTCTATTGTGGAATTTTGAATTTTTCGTTCCATCGCCAAGATTCTTGGACATGTGCTCTCCACATGGCTAGCCAAAGTTGCTAATTCGACAGAAGAAATGGACATTCTAAAACAAAACAACGATTTATTCTGGAACTAGGACTCCTTGCACTACATTCTGATGGAAGATCATCAAAGGTAAGAGAATATTTATGATGTTATTTCGTATTTTTGTGGTTTATGTTGGCTCCAACAAGGCGGAGAATTGTTGGGCGCTGTCTCACAATATTGCATGCTGTACGTTGTATTACAGTTATTTTTTTAAATCTAATACATCAGTTGCATTAAGAACCAGTGTATCTTTCATTTGCTGTACAACATGTATTTTTTAGTAAAGTTTATGATGAGTTCTTTGGTTAGATTACGTGACTCTCCAAAATCTCTCTGGACAATTTGGGGCATTATGGCTACGTATTCACAATGTAAAACCACGAATTATACCTCTAAATATGCACATTTTCGAACAAAACATAAATGTATTGCATAACATGATGTTATAAGACTGTCATCTGATGAAGTTGTTCAAAGGTTAGTGATTAATTCTATCTCTATTTGTGGGTTTTGTGAAAGCTATGTTGGCGGTGAAAACATGGCGTTGTGTGTTTGGCTATTGTGGTGAGCTAACATAAATATATAGTGTGTGTTTTCGCTGTAAAACATTTTAAAAATCGGACATGTTGGCTGGATTCACAAGATGTTTTTCTTTCATTTGCTGTATTGGACTTGTTAATGTGTGGAAGTTAAATATTTCAAAAAAATATTTTTGAATTTCGCGCGCTGCGAAGGCAGCAGAATGTTGTGGGTGTTCCGCTAGCGGAACCCCGGGGCGAGAACGGTTAAATCAGTTTTACCAAATTTTTATCAGCATGTTAAATGTGCAACCAGAGGGAAAAAATATATAGACCACCTTTACACACAGAGACGAGAAAAAAGCTCTCCTCTGCCCTCCACTTGGCAAATCACCYTAGTTCTATCCTTCCTGCTTACAAGCAAAAATTAAAGCAGGAAGCACCAGTGACTCGGTCTATAAAAAAGTGGTCAGTTGAAGCAGATGCTAAACTACAGGACTGTTTGGTAAGGGTAGGTGGTAAYGGTAGGTTACAACACATCCGCCGCGCTGATCTGRAA
The DNA here is from genome assembly GCF_002910315.2 of Salvelinus sp. IW2-2015. Lineage (NCBI taxonomy): Eukaryota > Metazoa > Chordata > Actinopteri > Salmoniformes > Salmonidae > Salvelinus > Salvelinus sp. IW2-2015. The sequence continues at coordinate 71,205 of NW_019944126.1, forward strand.
CACAGGGGCCCCTCAGGGGTGCGTGCTCAGTCCCCTCCTGTACTCCCTGTTCACTCATGGCCAGGCACGACTCCAACACCATCAWTAAGTTTGAAGATGACACAGTGGTAGGCCTGATCACCGACAACGATGAGACAGCCTATAGGGAGGAGGTCAGAGACCTAACCATGTGGTGCCAGGATGACAACCTCTCCTTCAACATGAACAWMACAAAGGAGACGATTGTGGACRACAGGAAATGGAGGACATAGCACTCTCATCGACGGGCCTGTAGTGGAACAGGTTGAGAGCTTTAAACACCATTTTAGGCCCAGATTTTGGAACTTTGTTTTTCCTAGATATGGCTACTATATTGTGATCACTACATCTGATGGATCTGGTTACTGCTTTCAAGCGAAATTCTGGAGCACAAATTTCTGCGGCATTAGTAAAGATGTGATCAATACATGTTGATGATTTCATTCCTGTTGCTGTTTGTAACTACCCTGGTAGGTTGACTGATAACCTGAAAAAGGTCGCAGGAACTGGTTGCAGTTTTAAGCTCTTGGATCCCATCCTCCTTATAAAACGTGTTTTGTTTCCAAAAGGTATCGAAACTTTCAACAAAAGTTACATCCATTGAGCTACAATAATCACATAGCCAGTTGTGAAGAGAAAGAATCCTGCTAAAGTGTTCAATACCACGATTCAGAGAGGATACAGGCCCAGATATGATCAGAGAGGACACAGGGCCAAATATGATCAGAGAGGTCACCGGGCCAGATATGATCAGAGAGGGCACAGGGACAGATATGATCAGAGGGGTCACAGGGCCAGATGTGATGGGTCTTTTATTAGTGTCTAGCAGAGAGTGAATCAGCTCTTTAAAATCGAGTTTTGATTTCCATGTCCTGGTTAGGTACATTTGGGAGCAGCTTAGTAACGTAATTTACTTAAGATCCGGGATAAGACATTGTTTTTGCACCAGGAACGGTCACATTTCTTACCATGGAGCTGCACAAAATCACTGCTGGAGAGATGGACGAGGAAATCCGCCCACTCCCACGATTCACAGGATTCAGAAAACTCTTTATGGACGGGCGAGAGGCAGGACAACTTGAGCCCGTTGTTCCCGGCGCCTGGTGCAGGCCTCCGACAGATGGAGAAGCCCCACTCGATCCAGAGCAGGGATGGAAGGTTGCCGACGTCGACTTAGAAATCATAGGGAAGGCATAGGAGTCAACTGTCGACTTCAAAATCGTAGGAGTAGGCACTGTGGCCACAGACACAGGTACCCCAAGCGCGGAAGGTGCGGCAAGATCAGGCTCCAACTATTAGATGTTGGGAGTCTAGACTGCTGTGTGGGAGGAGCTTCGGCTTCCACGGCTCGTGACATGCGGACATCGCTGAATGCCATGCATCTCTTGATGAGCTCCTTCGACTCTGCTACCAGATTGGGGAGCTATGGGCAACACCGGCCAGTCTAATAATGACAAACGACATGGCGGAGATGCAGCCATCATGCTCAGACAACGTCCAGCCTCCGGCMCAGAAAAGGTAAGCATTCCACTCWGCGTTTTCCCCAGTTTCTTACATAGGCTGGCGACCTGCGTGATCAAGGATGCCACCTCAAGCCTATATTCCTCGGCAAGAAAACAATTGCTGGATTGGAACTCTGAGTGATCCAGTTTGTCCAGAAACAAAGCGTAGGTAGATAGAGCGCTGGAATTGGTCATTTATTTCTCCAGACAAAGAGGGCTCCATTGCAAAACTCATCTCGGAATAACTTCGTTAGCTTGATGGCTAACAGCTTAGCGGCTGTGTTCAGCAGGCTTCAACCGGTGTGTAAAGCGGGATTCCGTAATAGGTAACCTACAGGTAATAGGTAACGCCCAGGTGTACTAGGTAACTCCCAGGTGTAATAGGTAACTCCCAGGTGTAATAGGTAACTCCCAGGTATAATAGGTAACTCCCAGGGTAATAGGTAACTCCCAGGTTATATAAGATAACTCCCACGGTATAATAGGTTAACTCCCAGGTTGTATAGGTACTCCCAGGTGTAATAGGTAACTCCCAGGTGGTAACTCAGGTAACTCCCAGGTGTAATAGGTAACTCCCAGGTAGTCAATAGGTAACTCCCAGGTAGTAATAGGTAACTCTCCAGGTGTAATAGGTAACTCCCAGGTGTACATAGGTAAATCTCCCAGGTGAATAGTAACTCCAGGTGTAATAGGTAACTCCCAGGTATAATAGGTAACGCCCAGGTGTAATAGGTAACTCCCAGGTGTAATAGGTAACTCCCAGGTGTAATAGGTAACTCCCAGGTGTAATAGGTAACTCCCAGCTGTGGATGGGAAGGATGTGAATGTGCTTGAGAGAGTATGTTTTTGTGTTTGTTTTACCATCAGTGTGTGTGTTCCTGTGTGTATGCATTGCTGTCTGTATGCTCAGAACGAATACCTAAACTGTAAACCTTTGAGTTGTTCCTGTTTTAACCCTGTAGCCAAATTAAATTAACTATGTAACCATGCAGAATTAAAACGCATTTTTTTTTTTTTATCGTTTATCCATAATTCAACAAATTTCTAAGGGAAATTATGATGAGAGCTTGTTTAATTTAATGACTGGGCATCCTGACACCGCCTTTACTTCCAGAACTTGCAAACTGCTTTTTATACTGTTCAACATACCTTGTGTCAATTGAAGCTTATCCTCAATACTGACAAAACTAAACTAATGGTGTTTTCTAAAGCAAGAAATAGACCTCTGAACCTTTCACCTATTACTACCTGTCAGGGCAAAGAGATTGAGGTTGTAAACTCATATACATATCTTGCCATTTTAATTGATGACGGCCTCTCTTTTAAATTGCATATTCAACAACTTACAAAATGACTTGAATCTGAAATTGGGTTTTTATTTTAGGAATAAGGCCTGTTTTTCTTTTGAAGCCAGAAGGAGGCTAGTATCAGCTACATGTATGCCTTTACTAGACTATGGGGATATTTTATATATGAATGCTTCC
>NW_019944126.1:77613-85520 GCF_002910315.2 Salvelinus sp. IW2-2015
TTTTTTTTTTTTAAGTTTACGATCAAATGGCTCTCCTGTGATGTAGTGATGCGCGACATACACCTAGTTTCCTGAAACTAGACTTTCAGCACTTCCTTAATCAGCTCTTCTTCGGCCCCACTTCACAGTAGAAGCATCAGTCAAGGTTCTAAAGACTGTTGACATCTAGTGGACGCCGTAGGAAGTGCAAAATGGCCCATATCCTACTGTGTATTTGATAGGCGATGAGATGAAAACCTACAAACCTCAGATTTCCCACTTCCTGGTTAGATTTTTCTCTCCGATTTTTGCCTGCCATATGAGTTCTGTTATACTCAAAGACATCATTCAAACAGTTTTAGAAACTTCAGAGTGTTTCTATCCAATACTAATAATATGCATATATTAGCAACTGGGACTGAGGAGCAGGCAGTTTACTCTGGGAACCTCTGGGCACATTTTCATCCAAACTACTCAATACTGCCCCTGCAGCCATAAGAAGTTAAACCTAATTCATCTTTAGTCTAACATGTGTCCCAAATCACAACCTATATTCGGTATTGTACACTGCTTTTAACCAGGACCCATAGGGCTCTTGTCACGAGCAGTACACTATATAGGGAATAGGGTACCATTCCGTTGATATGTTGACTCTCATCGTTGATGTTTGGTGTTGACTGTCATCGTTGATGTTTGGTGTTGACTGTCATCATGTCATTGATGTTTGGTGTTGACTGTCATCGTGTTGTTGATGTTTGGTGTTGACTGTCATCGTGTTGTTGATGTTTGGTGTTGACTGTCATCGTTGATGTTTGGTGTTGACTGTCATCATGTTGATGTTTGGTGTTGACTGTCATCATGTTGATGTTTGGTGTTGACTGTCKTCATGTTGTTGATGTTTGGTGTTGACTGTCATCGTGTCGTTGATGTTTGGTGTTGACTGTCATCATGTCCTTGATGTTTGGTGTTGACTGTCATCATGTTGTTGATGTTTGGTGTTGACTGTCATCATGTTGTTGATGTTTGCTGTTGACTGTCATCGTTGATGTTTGGTGTTGACTGTCATCATGTCGTTGATTTGTGGCCCACATTTGACATAATTCATGTTTAATAGACTGTCGTCAGTTTCCTTGGGAACGACGTTTCCTTGGGAACATCCTCTCATGAGTAAAGTGAGAGAGGATGTTTTGTCCATTTCTGGACTGATTATAACTACATTAGAAGCTATTGGCTAATGTACAGTATGTTATGGGGAGATGTGTGTGTGTGTGTGTGTGTGTGTGCAGTACCCACAAACCGGCCACCAGTACCCCAGCAGGAACACAGAACCGCCTAACCAGTACCCAACAGAACCGGTCCCCCAGTACCCCAACAGGAACCTGTCCTCCAGACCCAACAGAACACAAACCGGTCCTCCAGTGCCCCAACAGAAACCCGTCCTCCAATACAGCCCAACAGAACCGGCCTCCAGTACCCCAACAGAACCGTCCTCCAAGACCCCAGCACAAACACCCAAGAACCGGTCCTCCCAGTACCACAACTAGAACCGCGTCCTCCAGTACCACAACAGAAACGGTCCTCCAGTATCCCAACAGAACACATAACCCCGGTCCTCCAGTACCCAAACAGAGAACGGTCCTCCAGATCCCAACAGAACACAAGAACCGGTCCTCAGTAACCCCCGACAGAACACATTACCCGGTCCTCCAGGTAGCCAAACCAGAAACACCAAAACGGTCCCCTCCCCAGACCCCGACAAGAACCCGGTCCTCCATACCACCCAGAAAACATAACCCCGGTCCCTCCAGTACCAACAGAAACACAAGACACCGGTCCTCCAGTACCCAAAACCCAGACCCGCGCTCCAGTACCCCAACAGACCCACCCAGAACGCGCTCCCTCCAGTACACCCACAAAACCACCAGAACCGGTCCTCCATACCCCAACCAGAAACACAGAACCTTCTCCAGTACCCAACAAGAACACAGAACCGGTCCTCCAACCCCCAACAGAACCGGTCCTCCATACCCCAACAGAATACAGAAAAAACCGGTCCTCCAATACCCCAACAGAACGCCACCAGTACCCCAACAGAACACAGAAAACTGGTCCTCCATACCCCCAACAGAACCGGTCCTCCAGTACCCCACAGAACACAAAGAACCGTCCCCAATACCCAAAAGCAGAACCGCGGTCCACCAGTACACAACAGAACACAGAACTGGTCCTCCAGTACCCCAACAGAACACAGAACCGGTCCTCCATACCCCAACAGAACCGGTCCTCAGATACCCCAAACAGAAACTGGTCCTCCAGCTACCCCAACCAGAACACAGAACGGTCCCCCAGTCACCCCAACCAGAAACCGGAGCACCAGTACCCCCAACAGAACACAAGAAACCGCCGTCCTCCAGTACCCCAACAGAACGGTCCTCCAGTTACCAGCACAGCAACACAAACCGGTCCTCCCAAACCCAACAGAACCGGTCCTCCAACTACCCCAACAGAACACAGAACCGGTCCTCAATACCCCGACAGAACCGCGTCCTCCAATACCCCAACAAGAACCCCGGTCCTTCCCCAGTACCCCAACAGAACACTGAAACCGCGCCTCCAGTACGCCCAAACCAGAAACACAGAACCGGTCGCCAATACCCCAAAAATAACCGGTCCTCCAGTACCACACATAACACAGAACCGGTCCTCCAGTACCCCAACAGAAAACTGGTCTCCCAAGTACCACAACAGAAACAGAACCGGTACTCCAGTACCCCAACATCAACTGCACGTCCTCCAGTACCACAACAGAACACCAGAAACCGTAATCCAGTACCCCAACAGAACCGGCCTCCAATACCCCAACAGAAATTCTCCAGTATACCCCCAATAGAACACAGAACCAGTCCTCCTAGTACCCAACAGAACACAGAACTGGTCCTCCAGTACCCCAACAGAACCGTCCTCCAATACCCCAAACAGAACCGGTCCTCCAGTACCCAACAGAACCGGTCCTCAACAGTAACCAACAGAACCGGTCCTCCAGTACCCCAAACAGAACCCGTCCTCCAGTACCACCAAATCAGAACACAGAACATGGTCCTTCAGTACGCACCAACAGAACACCGAACCAGTCTCTCACGTCACCCCAACCAGAACACAGGAACTGGTCATCCAGTACCACACAAGAACCGGTCCTCCAATACCCCAACAAACCAGTCCTCCAGTACCCCAAACAGGAACACAAACCAGTCCTCCAGTACGCCCAACAGAACCGGTCCTCCAGGTACCCAACAGAACCGGTCCTCCAGTTACCCCAACAGAACCGGTCTCCAGTACCCAACAGAATACAGAACCGTCCTCCCAGACCCCCACAGAACACAAACTGGTCCTCCAGTACCCCAACAGAACCGCGTCCTCCAGTACCACAAGCAGAACCGTCCTCCCAATACCCCACACACGAAACCGGTCCGCCAGACCCCAACAGAAATACAGAACCGCGTCCTCCAGTCACCCAACCCCAGAACACAGAAACGCGTCTCCTCCAGTACCCCAACACGAACCGGTCCTCCAGCTACCCCAACAGAATCCGGTCCTCCAGTACCACAACCAGACACCCGTCCTCCAGTTACCCCAACAGAAACCGGTCCCTCCAGTACCACCCACAGATAGCAGAAACCGGTCCTCCCTAGTACCCCAACAGAACCGTCCCCTCCAGACCCCAACAGAACACATAACTGGTCCCCCATACCCCAAACCAGACATCCGGTCCTTCCATACCCCAAACAGAACCCGGTCCACCAGGTACCCCAGCAGAAGCAACAGAACCCGCGTCCTCCAGTACCCCAAAACCGCGTTCCCCCACTACCCCCAACAGAACCGGCCTCCATACCCAACAGAACACAGAACCCGGTCCTCCAGTGCCCCCAACAGAACCGGTCCCTCCAATACCCCAACACGCAACCGGTCCTCCCAGTACCCCAACAGAATCCGGCCTCCCAGTACCCCAGCAAACCACAAAAACCGGTGCCTCCAGTACCACCAACAGAACCGGTCCTCCAGTACCACAACAGAAACGGTCCTCCAGTATCCCCAACAGAAACACATAACCGGTTCCTCGTACCCCACACAGAAACACCGGTCCTCCCAGGCCTATCCCCAACCAGACACAACCAGACCCCGTCCTCCAGTCTAACCCCCGACAGCCAGAACACGATTACCGTCCTCCAGTACCCAACAGAACACAAAACCGCGTCCTCCGAGTAACCCCGACAGAACTGGTCCCTCCAGTACCAAACAGAAAACAATAACCGGTCCTCCCAGTACCCAACAAACACAGAACCGGTCCTACCAGTACCCAACCAGAAACCGTCCTCATACCCCAACCAGAACAACAAGAACCGGTCGCTCCCCAGTACCCACACCAAACCACACGAACACCGGCCTCCCACTACCCAACAACCCCAGAAACACCAGAACCCTGTCCCTCCAGTACCCAAGCAGCAACCACAGAACCGTCCTCCAGCACCCCAACAGAACCGGTCCTCCAGTACCCCAACAAATACAGAACCGGTCCTCCAATACCCAACAGAACCCCGGTCCCACCAGTACCCCAACAGAACACAGAAACTTCCTCCAGTACCCCAACAGAACCCGCGTCCTCCAGTACCCCCAACAGAACACAGAACCGTCCTCCAATACGCCCAACAGAACGTCCACCCGCCAGTACCACAACCAACACACAGGACACTCTGGTCCCCAGACCCCACCAACAGACCACACACGAACCGGCTCCCTCCCACGCGTACCCCAAACACAAAACAGAAACCCGGTCCCTCCAGTACCCCAACAGAAACTGGTCCTCCAGTACCCCAACAGAAACAACAGAACCGCGTCCTCCAGTACCCCCAAACCAAACCGTCCTCCACCACGTTACCCCACAACAGAACCGGCCTCCAGTACCCCAAACAGAACCGCGTCCTCCAGTACCCCAACAGAACCGTTCCTCCAGTACCCAATAGAACACAAAAAACATTAGGTAAATATACACATAAGGGGACTCCCCCTCAGATGATTAAAATAGACAATAGATTCCCTCAGGGCGATTAAATAAGACAATAGATTTTCCCCTCAGGTGATTAAATATAGACAATAGATTCCCCTCAGGGGATAAATATAGACAATAGATTGCCCCTCAGATATTACACATAGAACAATCCAGATTCCCCCTCCAGCGTGGATGCTAAAAATAGAGACAAGTACGATTCCCCCCTCAGTGCGCGATTAAATAAAGGACAATACGATTCCCCTCCAGATGATGACAATCCTCAGACAATACCAATCCCCTCAAGATGATCTACATATAGACCAATAGCATTCCCCCTCAGCGGGGCATTACACAATATAACAACAGATTCCCTCACATGATTCTAATATAAGATCAATAATTCCCTCAGGTGGATTAAATATAGACAATAGATTCCCCTCAGTGGATTTAAATATAGACAATATATTCCCCTCAGTGGATTAAAATATAGACAAATAGTTCCCCTCATGTGGATTAAATATACGATAAAGCATTTCCCCCTCAGGATGATTAAATATAGAACAATAGTTCCCCTCGGTGGAAATTAAATATAGATAATAGATTCCCCTCAGATGGAATTAAATTATAGACAATAGACTCCCCTCAGATGGATTAAATATAGACAATAGAGTCCCCTCAGATGAAAATTAATATAGACAATAGATATCCCCTCAGATGGATTAAATATAGACCAATAGGATTCCCCTCAGTGGATTAAATAAGGACCAATAGAGTCCCTCAGATGAATTAAATATAGACAATAGATTCCCCTCAGATGATTAAATATAACAATAGACTCTCCTCAGATGATTAAATATAGACCAATAGACTTCCCCCTCAGCTGCGATTAAACTATAGACAATAGATTCCCCCAGAGGCATTAAATATAAGACAACCTAGACCTCCCCTCCAGATGACTTAAATATAGACCAATAGACTTCCCCTCAGCATGGATAATAAGTATCAAGTAGATTTCCCTCAGATGGATTAAATATAGAACAATAGATTCCCCTCAGAGGGAAAATTATAGAACAAATAGATCCCCTCAGATGGATTAAATATAGACAATAGACTCCCCCTCAGATGGATTAAAATATAGACAATAGACGTCCCCTCAGATGGATTAAATATTCCACAGGTCAATAGCTGCTTGTAGATTTCCTGCGCCCTTCGAGCTATACTCTGGGCCTCCATCCCTCCATCACCCGCTCCTCCTCATCATTCGTCATTCTTATGACCCTCTGTCTCTGTCTATACCATTAGCGACAGCATTCACAGCATCACCCATCTGAAGGATAGAGGGGACAGCATCACCCCCATCTGGAATGAGAGAGAGGCGACAGCATCAACCCATTCTGAATGATAGAGGACAGCATCAAACCCATCTGAATGATAGAGGGGTACACGCAATCACCCCAATCTGAATGAGAGAGGGACAGCATTCACCCCCCATCTGAATATAAGAGCGGACCAGCATCAACCCCATCTGAATGAGAGAGCGGGGACCAGCATCACCCCATCTGATGAGATAGAGGACAGCCATCAACCCATCTGAATGATAGAGGGGACCAGCATCAACCCCATCTGAATGAGAAGGGACAGCATCAACCCATCTGAAATGATAAGAGGGGACAACGCAGCAACCCCATCTGAAATGAGAGAGGGGACAGGCATCACCCATCTGAAATGAGAGAGGGGCCAGCATAACCAACCCATCTGAATGGTGAGAGAGGGCCTGCATTCACCTGAAGAAGAGGGGCACATCACCATCTGAATGATAGAGGGGACAGCATCAACCCATCTGCAAGATAGAGAGGGACAGGATACCCATCAGACATTAGAGGGGACAGCATCACCCATCTGGACTGATAGAAGGGGAACAGCATCACCCCATGCAATGTAGAGCCAGGGACAGCATGGCCCCATCAGCAATGGGATGAGAGGGAACAGCATTCGGCCACCCATCTGAATGAGAAGAGGGGCACAGCATCCACCCCATCTGGATGAGAGAGGGGGACAGCATCACCCATCTGAATGATGAGAGGGGACGAGCATCAACCCCATCGAAATGAGAGAGGGGCAGCTACATCGTTAGAGGCCATCACCCCATCTGAATGAACGAGAGGGGACACAGTCAACCCATCTGAATGATAGAGGGGACAGCAGCAAACCCCAGTCTGAATAGAGAGGGGACAGCATCACCCCATCTGAATGAAAGAGGGGACAGCATAACCCCCATCTGAATATAGAGGGGACAGCAGCAACCCATCTTGAATGCATAGAGGGGACAGCCTCACCCCATCAGATATGAGAGAGGGGACAGCAATCACCCCATCATGACTGATAGAGGGGACAGCACACCCCATCTCGATGATAGAGTGGGAAGGCATCCCCACCCCATCAAGAATGAGGAGAGGGACAGCATCGCCCCATTCTGAATGAGAGAGGGGACAAGCATCACCCCATCAAATGAGAGAGGACAGCATCACCCCATCTGACTTGGATAGAGGGACGCATCACCCCCATCTGAATGATAGAGGGGGACAGCATCACCCATCAGAATGGAGATGGGACAGCCATCGCCCCATCTGAATGAGAGAGGGACAGCATCACCCATCAGAATGAGAGAGGGGACCAGCACACCCCATTGGACTGATAGAGGGGACAGCATCACCCCATCTGAATGGAGTAGCGAGGGGCAGCATACCATCTGTATATAAAATGATTCTGAATATTCTGGGATAATAACAAGACAGATACTGGAGTCGTTACACACACACACACACACACACACACACCACACACACAACCCACACCCACAACACACACAACGACCACACACACA
>NW_019944127.1:0-13953 GCF_002910315.2 Salvelinus sp. IW2-2015
TATCTTTTCCTGCACGCTTGCCGATATGTAATATGAGCTTCAGCCAATAGTGCGACTCCCTACTTTTAGATATGGTATAATGTAAAGAGTTACCATGTGATGCTAATTTAGATATGGTAATAATGTAATGAGTTAGCATGTCGATGCTATTTAGATATGGTTACTAATGTAAAGATCTAGCCAATGTGATGCCTATTTACGATAATGGTTAATGTATGAGTTAAGCATGTGATTGCCTATAGATTACTGCGTATAATGTAAAGGTTAGCATGTGATGCTATTTAGATATGGTATAAGGTAAAGATGTTAAGCATGTGATGCTATTTACTTTTCTATTGTATATGGTAATATATGTTATTGATTTTTTTAAAAGCCATGTGATGCTATTTAGATATATGTATAATGTAAAGAGTTAGATGTGATGCTATTTAGATATGGTATAATGTAATAGAGTTAGCATGTGATGTGCTATTTAGATATGGTATATCATGTAAAGAGTTAGCATGTGATGCTATTTTAGATATGGTATTGTCTAAAGAGTTAGTATTTGATGCTATTTAGTATATCCGTATATTTTATAATGTAATGTGTTTAGCATTGTTGAGTTTCTATTTAAGATATTGGTATATTTATTGTTTATTGTTCTCTTTTCCCCCGCGTTTCCGCTTCACGGCGTTCCTGTCTCTTGCTTCTCCTCCCCTCCTTTTTCCTTTTTTTTTTTTTTTTAAAAGCCATCCCACCCGCCTTCTCCCTCCCCCATCTCTTGGCCGAATAGAGTCAAAAACTTAAGACTAAAGGCCTTACGCACGCCAATTAAGGGGAATGATCCTCACAATTCCCCCCCTTTGTCCTCAAAAACCCTTTCGACTCGACAGACAGCTGTTCACGACCTTAGTGTCCTGGCCTGTTTCAGAAGGCTTCGGGGGCTCAGGTCCTGGGTAGGGTTGTGTCCCTCCGACAAACATGTTAGGGATTGTCCTGGCCCCGACAGTAGAAATTTCTTTACTGTTTGGCGCTATCGCCTGGTACAAACTTACTTCATCAACTCAAAGGTACTCGGGTGTTAATTTCCAACTGGGGAAAGATGGGGAGAAGGAGGATTGATGTCCAGAGTGTGTGTTTGGTGTGTGTGTGTGTTGGTAATATATATATAGACAAGTAATACCTGTTAGCTTTCAAAGCAAACTTAGCTGCTGTATAATACTTCCGCATCCAAGCCCTGGCTCTTCCATTTTTGCCAAGAAATGCAGTTGTACCTGAAATAAGAACAGAGTTCATTAATATGCAACCACAACCACAACACGTACAGAACACGACAGACATGACAAGACAGATACATGCCTACTCATTTACACTTATACACCTCAGACTATATCGTAAATACATCAACAATGCTACAGTCTTTTATCAGTATACAGAACGAAGAATACTCTAAACACATGCACCTCCATGCTAACCCCCCTCTATCTCAGAGATTCCTCTTTCATCTCAGTCTACATTATCTTTCTCCAATCACTCTTTATAGCCATCACCAATGCTCAACTCATTTACCTCTATACATACATTCCTGTGAAGAATAAAAAATCACTGCTAGATCTTGTGCATGTACATCATTATATGCCGATATGGGCTGTAATCATGAAGCAGTGAATCACCGGATGTAAATCTTGTTACATTATCCAGTATCCATATTTATAGTCACACATTGCAAGTCTTACATTATCCATATCCTAATAGCATCACATGCATCATCATCTCTCTACTTTCCTTATTATCTCTTCTAGCCTCCACATGCTCTCACTTTCATTTATTCAGTTCCAGCATTCTGCCCTCCACGACTCAGTACACCTTCTTTCTGAGAACGCACAAATTTAGGGACAGCCCCTCCGGTTGTGAATCGGCTGGGGTGAAACTGACGTGCCGATCTTTCTTCAGAGAGACGCATCAAATGTATGTTCTTATATATACGTCACGTTGGCTTGAAACATGGCAAAGTTACAAATTATAAACATAATACTAAAATCGCATCCACCACTGCCTTAATGCTTTCCACTTGTTTACTCCGTTTAAATCGCCATCCCGGCTCATTCTTTCTACCTTACTTCATCTACCTCTTTCTTCATTCTCCTACTCAATCGCCTCATCCCCTTCTTACCCTATCGAAATGCTCTCTGTCTTCTTTAGCCTCTCTAACAGCAGGTGGCGACATCACTTTATCTTATTCCGCTATTTCTCAAACTCTAACAATAATCATCGTCACATGGTGATCATCAATTACATGATTAAGCTCATATCATTACAGAATGTGAACTCCCCACTGCTGGCTTGTTTCTAAGTTACTACAACTACAACATAAATATGTTTTGACTATAATTCTGGGGTAATCACTGCTTTTATTAAGCATAGGATTAGTGATATAGGTAGCGGGGACTCGGGAGCTACAAAATGGTATCTCTACAACTGCATTAGAGGAACATGGGAAAGATAATAATTCTGCGAGTTTAGAAAAGTTTGATCAACTTGGTAAGCTGTGCAGCTTTTTGAGAAGATGGTCTTGAATGTCTTCGGGAAAACCTTACTGGGATGAGGTCTTTCTTTGTCTACACCATTCAGCATCGTTCCTACCTAACGTCTTTAAGCTTGGCCCACCATTCTCTTTAATTACGAATGACGCCGCTTCCTTTCCTCTCGGTCTTCAGCTTTCTTTCTCCACAACCTTCTGAGGTCGAGAACTGTTTAACGAAACAGACGAGTGCTTCTTCCCCTCCCCTACAACCACACAGTTGAGAGAGAAATAAGTCCACACAACACAACAGTGAGGGGTTATGAAAGACGAAACAATAGAGAATGAAAAAAGAAAAGAGTTGAGACACTGGACGAATGAAAAAGAGAGAGTGAGAAAACACTCACATATGAAGCTCGGGCAAGTGAAGTTTCTCCTGATGGCCTCTTGGTGGTCATTTTGTGCTTTACTGTTGTTATTTTCGCTCTGGTTATGGCGCGTGCGGTTGTTGGTCTTTTCTGTTTATTTGGGTTTGTATTAGGCATGTGCTTACGGCTTGCTGTGGCTTTATGAAGTTTCTTTTTTACTGTTTATGGTGTGTATATCGTTATATGAGTTTTAGTATGTGATTTTGCTATTTAGATATGGTATAAGTACGATTGTCTTTGTCTTTAATGCCTTGACTGCTATGTGAGATGACCTCGTTTATTTGTGTTTCTGGAACAAGCCTGGAGTAGATATGCATCATCCAGAGTTTATTTATGAGTCACTTAATTTTGGTGAATATCTTGTGCGGTCGTAGGCTTGGCTGTCTTTTCAGCATATTGTATGGGTTATAGGTTAAACTCAGGGTAATCTATTTCAGAAATATGAGTGGTATAAGCATAAGGTATGCGTGTAATAGGCTACTGAGTTAGATATTGGTAATATAGGTGATTATAGTAGGTGTTATAGCCCATGTAGATGTTGCGAGTCTTCCCACCGGCCAATGTTTATTTCATAGATTTTAGTTAGGTTCGGATTATAAATGTAAATGTCTGAGGTTTAGACGCAAATGTGATCGATTATTTAAGATACTATTTGGTGATTAAGATATGGATATATAAAAGGTTGGCTGTCATGTGGAAAGGAGACTGTTAATGCAGAATGTATGGTAATGCCATAATTTAGATATTTGGTATGGAATTCTGTAATGATGCTCATTGTTAGGCATTGTTGGGATAATGGTTTGCTGTAAAATTTTGAAGGATATTTATCCGCCGTTTTGTATAGGTAATTGTAAAGAGTATGCTAAGTCCATTGAGTTAGCTATTTAAGGTAGTTATAGGTGATGTATTATACTTGCGTAAATATGTGATCAGGTTGCATTGTGGAACGGTATTTCCGCTACTAGGCTTGTAAGTTATTTAGTAAGGATGTGTCATCATTGTTAAAGCCGCGGCGATGGCTATTTAAGAAGCTTATGTTATGATGGGTTACTTAAGATATGGTATAATTGGATGTTCAAAGATGCATTGTGCATCGTGTTTGCTATTTAGATTCTGGATTGTACTAATCTGTAACCGAGTGTATGCATGTGGACGTTGCTATTTAGGAGATACTTGGTATAATGTAAGAGAGAGTTTAGCATTTGAATGCTATTTTAGTATTTATTGGCATGAATGTTATAAGATTTACGCATTTGATGCTATTTAGATATGGTATAAGCGCTGTAATCGAGTTAGCATGTGATGCTATTTAGAAAATGGTATAATGTAAGAAGTTAGCAATGTGATTTGTCACTATTTGAGATATGTATAAATAATGTAAAGAGTTAGCATAGGTACGTAGACGGGCGGTCATAGCATTTTTCGGTCAGCCATGTTGATTAGTCTAGCGGAATATAATTCTAATAGTTAAGCCAACTGTAGATTGATCTTTTAATTATACAGATAACATAGTTTAGTACATCTCCTGGCTTCCACACTGATGCAGACCTTTGGATCCATGTAAAATGTAGGCCTTACACCTTTCAAATGAATCCATTATCTCATTTTGGACGGTATAAAGAAACATCATGTATGAAGGCAATGCTAGATCTATTTACAGAAAGACAGAAACTACTCTGAAGTTGTTCTTATATGTTAGAGAATCCTGATCTGGCTATACAATATGGGCTGTAGGTACACGAGTTCATTATGCAGACAGCATTAGCTTATAATTCTCCGTTGGCATTATTTATGTTATATTTAATAGCATCAAACAATTATATTTTTCGTAAATAAAAGCTGAATGAAATTATATTTCTTTGCAATGAGTATGAGGAGATGCGCACAATGCGGGCCATCCGAGTGTTGGAGTGGTTAAGAATAGGTACTCCAATATATACTAATTTAGAAGCGTATTAATTTAACTTTAATATTCAACAAGGGTTGGTCTCATATGTTTTAGATTTTAAATACATGTAAGGCTTCATGATTAAGTCATGATTTGAAAAAAATGCTCGGAAACGGCATGAGCTCTGCTTTGTTTTTTGTGTGCAGGCTGCCCACACTACAACAGTCCTCTCTATTCACAATTGAGCAAGCACTTGATAATGCCTGCAATTTCATGCGTTCTATCCCCTTTATGTGGGCTGTAATGCACCCTAGGCAGTGGCCATTGTGCCTTCTCCCTGAGTGCCTGAGCGCTCCGAAGCACCTGCCACTCAGCATGGGTCTTCCATCAGCGTGATCAGGTATTTTTCAACAGGCTACAAGTGAAGACGGACACATTGGGGACGCCAACAGCGTACGTTCCTTTATCCTAATTCCACGTGCTATTGAAGATGTTGAAGATATTGGATAGAAAGTCCACATGTGCCTTTTTATCAGCCAACAAGATGAGTAGGCCTACGGACAGAAAACCTAGCTTAGTCAATCTACTATCCCCCATGTTACAAAAGTTGACCGTATTCTGTGGGAAAATAAAATATTCCAAAATTAGTCTGGCAGTTGTGGGATTTGATAGATGGCCTAATGAACTTAATACAGCCACTAGCACCAAACCTTGTATGCAATGTGTCTGCGCAACAGATTAAACAGAACATTCGTTTAAATGTTTGACTAACTTATTAGGCTATTCTTCTTCACATTAATAAGCTGCTAGCAATGCACAACATGGTACGTAGGCTATAAGCCGTGATGTTCCATAGCTTGAAAACACATTATCCCAAAGTGACCGCAAATGCAATTATGCATGTGTAATGCTTTTATTTTAAATGTGGCATTTTTTTCTTTGTGGCGAATATTTGTCTTCCGCCCAAATCTTGGAAATTCACTTGTGGCTGACTTATGTTTATGCCTCGTTTAGGCTCTATACCCTTTATAAAGGGTGGATATTACACCTGCTCGTCACTTCTTAAGAGTTTTTGGCCACTTATTGGTGATACAACCTTATTATAAACATAAGGGTTATGGCGCTAGGCTACATGAGGTTGTGCGACTGATTTGAAAAAGTTGCGAAAAAAAGGCATTGTTTCTTATACTGGGCAATCATTCACAAGTGATGAGTTAATAATCACAAGTGATACGGCTTAAGTATTGTCACCCAGCGACTATCGTTGATTTAATCTATGTCTTTACATATACTAAATAATATCGTTGAAATTTGTTTTGACTTTAGAATGGACCCTATATCATGCACTGCGTATCGATACAGGGGCAGCGGGGAAAAAATACATTTTCATCTATGCGCTTAAATAGTAAATGGAGGACACTTATTTCCCTTGGTTCATTTTCATGCCATCCAGGTAGGCTATACTCTTAATATTAGGAAAGTTGAGAAATAAATATAGTAGACCTAGACTATTGAAAGCTGATGGGAACCTCCTCTTTTTAGTAGAGGCCATCACTCTGTTTTCTCACGCAATTGCATAGCCTATAGAAATGTTGCGCAACATGAGCTCATGGGCTCTCATGAAGTGTTTGATTAGATTTACCATTACATTTGCATTGATGTCAGAGTGATTAGAGGGACAATAGAATGCTGAGTACCAGGCAGTTAGCACGTTTGGTAGGTTACTAAGACCATCAGCAGCATCAGAGTCACGTGGAATTTGACTGCCTCCATGACTCGTGACCGCCGTTGTGGCGGTAATATGGTCACCGCAGCAGCCCTAGAGTTTGCATGTGATGATATTTAGATACAGATACAGATTTTTTAAATMTTTWAATTTTTATTTCAACCTTATTTAACTAGTTGAGAACAAGTTCTCATTTACAACTGCGACCTGGCCAAGATAAAGCAAAGCAGTGCGACACATTCAACACAGAGTTACACATGGAATAAACAAAACATACAGTCAATAACACAACAGAAAAAGTATATATACAGTGTGTGCAAATGAGGTAGGATAACGTAAAGGCAATAAATAGGCCATAGTGGCAAAATAATTACAATTTAGCAATTAAACACTGGAGTGATAGATTTGCAGAAGATGAATGTGCAAGTAGAGATACTTGGCCCTCATCAATCTACACACAATACCCCATAATGACAGAGCGACAACAGTTTAATACAATTTTGCAAATATATTACAAATTAAAAACAGAAATACCTTATTTACATATTCAGACCCTTTACTCAGTACCTTGTTGAAACCTACCACCATCCTTCCTGTCTTGACCTTCCTGTCTCTCAGGCTCCTGAGTGGCACAGCGGTCTAAGGCACTGCATTTCAGGGCTAGAGGTGTCACTACAGACCCTGGTTCGATTCTAGGTTGTGTCACAACCGGCCGGGATTGGGAGTCCCATAGGGCGGTGCACAATTGGCSKAGCGTCGTCCGGATTTGGCCGGGTTAGGCCGTCTTTGTAAATAAGAATTTGTTCTTAACTGACTTGCCTAATTAAATAAAAATATGTGACCTTCCTGTCTTGAATTTCCCATCTTCTTTGACCTTCCTGTGAACTTCCTGCCTTGAACCCCCTTTCTTCTGTGACCTTCCTGTCTTGGCCTTAGTCATTGTTAGACACCTGTCTGTATGTATTTCTCTCCTCAGACAGATGGGGGGGGGAGAGATACAGAGAGAGGGGAGAGAGACACAGAGGAAGAGGGGGGTAAGGGAGAGAAGAGACAGAGAGAGAGGGAAAAACAAGGAGAGGAAGAAGAGGGAGAGAGAGAGAGAAAACAGAGAGAGGGGGAGAGGAGAGAAACAGAGAGAAGGGGATAGGAGAGAGATACAGAGAGAGGAGGGGAGGAGAAGGAGAAACAGAGAGAGAGAGAGAGAGAGGGGGAAGGATAGAGAGAAAGAAACAGAGGAAGGGGGTGGAGAGAGAGAGAAAACAAGAGAGGGGAGGGAGAGAGAGAAACAGAGAGGGAAGGGAGAGGGAGAGGGAGTGTGAGTGACGAGCCCCTGTATGGCATCGTCGCTTACCATCTAGTGGCCATATGGTCACATTACAATCAAGGAGTTCTCCTACATCAGCCAACTGAAAGAGCAGGGAAAGAGAGGGAGGAAGAAACGGAGCGATGACAGTTGGTTGTGGAGGGAGACAAGTAAAGAGGGTGAGACTGAGGAAATAAAGGAGAGCGGATAGTTGGGAGAGTGTTCCAAAGCCCTTCACGTCCATTCACCAGAGAAGAGAGGAGCGAAGAGAGAGAGAAGAGAGTGGGGAGAGAGAGGGAGGGAGAGGAGAGAGAGGGAGGGAAGAGAGGGGATGAGGAGGGCAGAACAGGGAGGAGGAGGGAGAGAGAGGGAGGAGGAGGGAGAGAGAAGAGAGAGAGAAAAGGGTGTAGAGGGGGAAGGATGGAGAGAGAGAAGGGTGGGGGGGGAGAAGGGAGGAGAAGGAGAGGGAGAGAGGGGTGGAGAGAGAGGTGTGGAGAAGGAGAGAGATAGGGGTGGAGGAGGGAGAGAGAGAAGGGGTTGAGGAGGGGAGAGAGAGGGGTGGAAGGAGGGAGAGAGAGAGAAGGGGTGGAAGGAGGAGAGAGAGAGAAGGGGTGGAGGAGGGAGAGAAAGGCATCCAGTATTCTCTTGAAGCTGGCACCAGATTCTCTGAAGAGGACTGCTTGCATAATTTTGAAGCTGAGAAAAATAGTGGGGGAGAGATGGTTTAATCTTCCTCCCCCCGAGCTCCTCTGGCTCACGCCTATACCAGAGACTAGAGGCTCCTGCAGCAATAAACTACTATCATTCTCCACACACACATCACACACACACACACACAGCACACACAACACACACACACACACACACACACACACAACACACCAACACACACCGCACACACACACACAACACAACACACACACACACACACACACTACAACACACACACACACACACACACACACACACATAAAACAAGCCCGAGTGTACACACAGACTGATCTAAACCTTAAAGGCTTCTGGCTGTCCCCCAAAAAGGGTTCACCTTGGAACCAAACAGGGTTTTCCCATGGAGACAGCTTGAAGTTGTAACTGAACACCAACCTAGAAGAAAATAGACTGTCTTTTCTCTCTCTCTCTCGCTTCCCCCCAAGCCCCCTCTCTCTCTCTCTCTCTCTCTCGCTCTCTCTCTCTCTCCTTCTCTCTCTTCTCCCTTCTTCATCTCGTCTCCCTCTCTCCCTTTCCTTCTCTCTTCTCCCGTCGTCTCCTCCTTCTCTCCTTGTCTCTCTCTCTCCGTCTCTCTCCTCCCCTCTCCCTGTTTCGCCACATCTCTCCCTCCCCTTTCTCTTTCTCTACTCTCCCTCTCGTTCTTCCCTCTGTACTCGTCCTACACCTCCTCCCTTTGTCTCGCTCCTCCTAACAATCTCTCCCTCCCTTCTCTCTTTCTCCTTCTCTGTCGCTGCTCCTCTACATCTCTCCCTCGCCCTTCTCTCTCTTTTCCTCTCGGCTGTGTCTCGCTCCTCCACATCTCTCCCTCCCTCCTCTCTTTCCTCCTCCTCATGTCTCGCTCCTCTACATCTCTCCCTCCCCTTCTCTTCTTTCGCTCTCTCGTGTCTCGCTCTCTACATCTCCCTCCCCTTCTCTCTTTCTCCTCTTCCTAGTCCGCATCCATGCCACATACTCCCCTCCCTTCTCGTCATGTTCACTCGCATCAGTCTCGCTACGGACATGAGACATATGGACCAGGGCTCGATCAGCGATTGACGGGACGTGCCTTCTCTCTTCTCCTCCTGTCTCTCTGGTCTCGCTCTGCTCCACATCTCCTCCCTCGACGACAGGAGCCGAGGAAAAGTCGCAGCATTGCATCAGTGCGGTTTCTCAGCTCGACTCGGTCTCGGCTCCTCTGAAGTATTCGTATCTCGTCCTCGCGCCTTCTCACGATATCTTTCTCCTCTCTGTTCGACAGACGAATCGCGAGTGCATGCTACATCTCCCGACGAGAAGGCCCGGGAGCTGATAGGCTTTTTTCCTCGCTGTCGTGTCGCTCCTGTCTACAGAGTCCTCTCCCCTGACCGGGGGAGGAGGAGTCTGGGCGGAGTTGAGGGCGGGGGCTCCGCTGTCTCTTCTTCTCCCCGCTCCTCGCTCTTCTCGCTCCCTCTACTCTCTCCCTCCGCCCTCCTACGGAGGTGGTCCCTCACCCTTCGGGCCTTGCAGCTCCTTTCGGCGGTCTTTCCTGCCTCGTCTCTGTCTGCTCCTCTACATGCTCTCCCTCCCCTTCTTCTCTTATCATCGGCCTCTCTGTCTCGCATCCTCTACCATCTCTCCGCCCCCTCCTCCGCTCTCTCTCCTCTCCTTCATATCTCTTCCCCCCCTCCCTCTCTCTGCAGGTCCCAGATGGGCGTCATGGAACCTGGTATATTCATCTGTATCCGCTGTGCTGGGATCACAGGAAACCTGGGTGTCCCACATCTCCAGGGTCAGTCTGTCAACTGGACCAATGGAACAGGAACAGATACAGTCAGAAGTCCAAACGGGTCTGTGATCATACTGCTTCGAGCCGGAACAGTAAATCTCCCTCTGCTCAGTCAGTTGCAACAAGGCGACATGGTGCATGTTTTCTGGATGATAGCACCATCTGTTTAATAAAATACATGGTAGTTATTATAACTAGTTTCTTGGGCAAGGGCAGTGCTTTTTTCTTTCAGCCTGGTGCAAGACACCGGCTACACGGCCCGGGCCGTGACTTAACAGAACTGATGGAACACCCTCTGTGTTTCTCTGACCTTCTACAATGCCTTTTAAACAGGAGGGGAAGGGGAGGGGGAGGGAGGGAGGAGAGGAGAGCGGAGGAGGGAGGGAAGGGGAGGGGAGGAGAGAGCAGGAGGAGGAGAGGAGAAGGAGAGGGAGGAGAAGGAGGGAGAGGAGAGGATGAGGAGGAAGGGAGAGGAGAGGAGGAGAGGAAGAGAGAAGGAGGGAGAGGAGAGGAGAGGACAGAGAGAGAGGAGTAGCGAGGAGAGGAGACACGAGAGGGTAGGAGAGGAGAGGAGAAGGAGAGGAAGCAAGGGGAGAGGAGAGAGATGAGAAAACAGCCCTTTGTCTTTAACTACGATTAGTCTCACCTTCTGTGTCTGTCTGTCTGTCTGTCTGTCTGTCTGTGTCTGTCTGTCTGTCCTGTCTGTCTGTCTGGCTTCTGTCTGTCTGTCTGTCTGTCTGTCTGTCCTGTCTGTTGTCCTGCTGCGTGTGTTCAGGAGATGGGTTTAGTAATTAAACCTGTGTCTGTCTGTCTGGTTTTTGCAGTGTGTCCCAGGAGAATGGGAATGCCAGGTCAGACGACTTTATTAGAAAGCTTTTTCTCTACCAGAAGTGCTTCATACGACCAGAGACTGGACCAAGTATCCTTCACAAGCACTGGGTGTGTGTGTCCATACAGTGTGTTGTAAGATCTTCCAGTGCTATGTGTGTGTGTGGTGTGTCCATACAGTGTGGTGTGTCCATACTGTGTGTGTGTGTGTGTGTGTGTTTGTGTGCTGTGTGTTGTGGTGTGTGTGTGTGTGTGTGTGTTGTGTTTGTGTGTGTGTGTCACACTGTGTGTGTGTGTCCATACGTGTGGTGTGTGTGTGTCCATACTGTGTGTGTGTGTTTTGTCCATACTGTGTGTGTGTGACTTGTATGTGACAACGTCTGTGTGGTGCCATACAGTGTGTGTGTGTGTCCATACTGTGTGTGTGTCCCATACTGTTGGTGTGTGTGTGTGTGTTTGTGTGGTAAGCAGACCTGCAGTCTCTCTCCTTAACCCTCCTGTGTAGGTCAGCAGAGATGTTCACTAGGGACAAATATGACAAGAAGAAGTACATGGACAAGGTTTAGACGTCAACAGACTTGAGTGAGTACACACACACACGCACGCACGCGAGCACGCACGCACGCACGCACAGCACGCACACACACACACACACACACACACCACACACACACACACACACACACCACAACACACACACACACACACACACACACACACACACACACACACACACACCACACACAAGTCCATTTCCCGACGTCCTCAGGATATGGATAAGGTGTCCAATTTCGAAATAATTTCTTGAGTGATCTGCCTGGGATATCTGTCCACCCCTCTGACTCAGTCCCCCCCCCTTCTGACTCAGTCCCCCCCCCCAACACCTCACCCCTCTCACTGCATCCCAGTGTCCTGAAGCCAAAGTGATTTCACACATTCTCCTACCTTTAGATGGTAACTGGCTACAGCACAGAGGCAAATACTTGTTAGCTCCTGAGTCTCCCCTCGTTACTCTCTCATTCTCAGCTCTCTGTTTTTTGCATACACTTTCCACCAAAGGGCTCGTCCCTCTCTGCCTCTCTCTCTCTCTCTTCTCTCTCTCTCGTCTCTCGTCTCTCTCTCTCTTCTCTCTCTCTCTCTCTCTCTCTCTCTCTCTCTCTCCTCTCTCTCTCTCTCTCTTCTCTCTCTCTCCAAATTTCAGGGCTTTTATGGCATGGAAACATATTTTAACGTTAAACAAAGCAGTGAGGCAGATAATAAACAAAAGTGAATAAATAAAAATGTACAGTAAACTTTACACCCACAGAAGTTTCCAAAGAATAAGAGCATTTCAAATGTCATATTATGTCTATATCAGTGTCTTGTAATGATGCTGCAAATGGTTATAGTACAAAAGGGAAAATAAATAGCATAAATATGGGTTTATATTTACATGGTGTTTGTTCTTCACTGGTTCCCTTTTCTTGTGGCAACAGGGTCACACATTTTTGGCTGCTGTAATGCACACTGTGGAATTTCCACAAAGATATAAGAGTTTATCAAATTGGGTTTGTTTTACAATTCTTTGTGGATCAGTGTAATCTGAGGGAAATATGTGTCTGTAATTGGTCATACATTGGGCAGGAGGTTAGGAAGTGCAGCTCAGTTTCCACCTCATTTTGTGGGCAGTGTGCACATAGCCTGTCTTTCTTCTGTGAGAGCCATGTCTGCCTACAGCGGCCTTTCTCAATAGCAAGGCTATACTCACTGAGTCTGTACATAGTCAAAACATTTCCTTCATTTTGGGTCAGTCACAGTGGTCGGTATTCTGCCACTGTGTACTCTCCTCTTTAGGGCCAAATAGCATTCCTAGTTTGCTCGTTTTGTAGTAAATTCTTTCCAATGTGTCAAGTAATTATATTTTTGTTTTCTCATGAGTTTGCTTGGTTCTAACTGTGTTGCTTCCTGGGGCTCTGTGGGGTCTGTTTGTGTTTGTTGGAACAGAGCCCCAGGACCAGCTTGCTTAGTGGACTCTTCTCCAGGTTTTGATTGCTAACCTCTGAGGTTTAGAGCTTGAGGTAGTCACCTCATAACAAGTACTTCGGAGTATGGCTAGACGGTGCACTGTCCTTTCTCAGCAACATATAAAAGCTGCAGGCTTTTAAGGTAAATTCAGACTTGGTTTCCTCTATCGTAATCGTCTTCCTTCATGCCAGCTGCCAAACCCTGATTCAGATGACTATCCTACCCATGCTAGATTACGGAGACGTAATTTATTAGATCTTGCAGGTAAGGGTGCTCTCGAGGCGGCTAGATGTCTTTACCCATTCAGCCATCAGAATTTTTGCCACCAATACTCCCTCTTACAGTGCCTTGCAAAAGTATTCATCCCCTTTGGTATTTTTCCTAATTGTTGCATTACCAACCTGTAATTTAAAATGGATTTTTATTTGGATTTCATGTAATGGACATAGAAAAAATAGTCCCAAATTGGTGAAGCTGAAATTAGAAAAAGTTAGTTGTTTAAAGAAAAAAAAGAAAAAATTTTAAACGGAAAAGTGGTGTGTGCATATGTATTCACCCTTGCTATGAAGGCCCATAAATAACATTGGTGACATACAATTACCTCCAGAAATCACATAATTAGTTAAATGAAGTCGCCTCTGTGTGGTCCATCTAAGTGTCGCTGATCGTGTCAGCATATGATCTCAGTATATGTTAACATATTCTGCGCAGATAAGGTAGCAGGATCGCTTAAAGGTAGCAAACCTCTTCTGAAGCGGAGACCGCTGCAGCGAGAGTCTAGAAACACCACTAAGCAAGGG
>NW_019944127.1:13978-22244 GCF_002910315.2 Salvelinus sp. IW2-2015
GAATATCGGCCCAAGTAGAATCGTTGTTCGGGTGAAGCGGAACTGTGGATCTGAGCACTAATTAATCCTTTGTGTTTAGGAAATATGGGGGACAACGTTGTCCTGTCCCAGGGGAGTTGATGCCTGGCCGTTTAAATCCTGTAGTTCGTCGGCTTGTGTGTTAAAAACATCCGGGTCATAGGGGTATAATTAGTTCGTAGTCATATGCTTGCAAAATCCTTTCAGGCTTCCATTGGGGCCTCGTTTTTAACCTTCTAGGCTTTAGGTCCTCTGATAACATATTAAATAACTTTTAATATAAGATGCCCACCACTTTTGTTTTTAGGTCTATAATATTTTTGATGTTTATGGAATTCTTGGATGCTTACTTACGTTTTACAATTTCAGGTGTAGGGCGTTTTGTTCTGTCTGCACTTTGTTCCGGAGCCCATTGGTATGGTTCAAGTCGTTTATACCTCGGAGTATCCTGCGTGAATGCTTCATGAAATCTTCATAAAAACATATTCGACAATATTAAAGCTATAATCACTTTAGCTAATATTCCTTGTTTATACGGTAACGCATTACTTGGTCCTAATGACTTGTTAATTTTCTATAAGATTTACCCCGCTTTCAAAGCAAATTCCCCACCAACAAACCAATGCTAATATAAAGATTTATTCAAGGAACTCACCTTGCGATAGATCCCATCTTCAGACTGTTTTCCCCGATTATCTTTTTAACGCTTTCAGTCCCCGATAACGATCTTGGAGTTTCTGGAGGTTGCGTGTCTTGCATCGGACTAAACGCTGGCTAACATTTGCCCTCGGTTTCTCCCATGCGCTGTTTCTGTACCCTGCCTAGAGAAAAAGACCCCTGAAATGATTTACATTTCAGCATGGGGTTTGTCGTTTTTCGCGGGCTATACCCCCGGCCCATGCGCTATATTTGCACATTTCAAACACATGGTATTTGGGTGTGTCTAAAATGTTAGGATCCTTTTGGATCTTTCTAAAATCTCCGGTCCAGCAGAGGTAGGTGCGTAGCACCAGATGGCAGGGGTCGGGCTGGCGGTTCGCGTCTCGACATCGCCTGGAATCGGAATGACTTTTTAGCCACCTAGAAAAATAACCCTACAAAGTTTTAGATAAGCCTGTTAAGATAGGAAGGTTCGTAAGACACAATATTATTGTTGGGGCGTAGGCATTGTTTGCGAGGGCTAGCTGTAAACCTTTGGTTCAAAGACCCCCTGGGCATTAGAGCGAGGAGAGAGAGAGAGAGAGAGCCTTCTGAGCGCAGATTGCAAGGGTATTTTTTTAACACACCCACCCCAGCCCAACCCACTTTTTCTGTTTTTGAAACACACACAGCCCCACTAAAGAAACTCCCTCACGGCACATTACGGCGCGCACATGGCTTTTTCCCGCAAGTTTTTTCTCACCGGCAGGGGACGACTTGCGTAAGGAGTGAACAACGCGAGGGTTCACTAAACGTGGGTGAGTTCTGATTTTAAAAACATTTATTTCATTCAAAATATTAGTACATACATTTATATCCTTACATTCCTTAAGGTCTTTTTATCGATGCCTTTCTTACAGACTCCAGGGGGCTATGCAACCACCCGCCATTGTCCGCTGTCGAGTTCGCCTCAAAAGGCAAGGCTCTCCTTCGCTTAGGTACATCAACAAGCTTGGTAAGTTTTCACTCCCAGGCGATAGATCTCCGTAGCCTTTTGTCTTGGACTCGCTGTTCTCAAGAAAGCCTCGCCCAGCGCTTTAACTGTTCCCGATTTTGGATGGAGAAGTGTCCAAGCTTTTCATAAAGGTTATCGAAAATCGGATAATCCATACCATTTAAAAACTAAACACAGGCATAAAAAATGTTGACATCTTTGCAGGCTCTGGACAGCACAGGGAGAATTGACAGACTTCTCTTGTTAGCATTTAGCACCATCATAAAAATTCACAGGCTAAATTGTGCACTTTGTTATTAGGGCATTAGTCCATTGAACGATTCTTAGAGCTTTCAGATCACAGCGTCCGCAGACCTGTTCTTCCAAACGCATTAGCCCGGCAGCTTGTCACCACTCAGAGCCTTGTTCAATTTTACAGAGAGCCAGCTCTGATCTTTAGCCATTCTTCTATCCCCAGAGCAGGAGAAAAAATCCCAGGTTCTTGCCTGGAAAATGGGTTTGGACTCCCACTGTCTGTGAATACTTACCGTAGAATCCTCAGAGGTGGAATATTTGTAAAAAACAAGGGGAACCCAATAGGGGGGGGCCCTTCACTCGCTACCCAAAAATCTCTTAAAACATTCTTGGAGCTTCACACACGAAGCTTCTCAAGGCTTTGGTCACTGGGTTCATGACAAGCCGAGGCATACATCCCTAAAATTGGCAAGGTGTCATTTTTGTTTAATACTTCAGGGGGTTTATCTTGTGCACTCCTTAACAGGAATTTGCTTCAGCGCTTTATAAGCGGCATTACCAACCCAAACCGTAAAACCGCAGTAACAGGTTCTGACCTGACACATGGTCACTTACTCAACCCACCAACCCCCCCTGGCATGCAGCCCTTCTACATGACATAGGGTCATAAATCATTTACATAGGGTTCTATAAATCAGGCTTTGGGCATCAATCATTAACGGCCTAGTCAAATGGACCCGTTACTCACCCCATAGGCCCCCACCTAACCAGGCTTGCCTGACCAATGATAGAACATTGCACACGTCAACCACTACATAGGGTTCACATAGAGTTCACATAGAGTTCACATCAGGTTCATCAATCAAAATTTGACACGTCACATCTACTTTAATCTCTCTTTTTTTCTTTTTGGTAAAATATGGTCATACATGGGCAGGCAGGGGTTAGGAAGTGCAGCTCAGTTTCCACCTCATTTTGTGGGCAGTGTGCACATAGCCTGTCTTTTCTCTTGAGAGCCATGTCTGCCTACAGCGGCCTTTCTCAATAGCAAGGCTATACTCACTGAGTCTGTACATAGCAAACATTTCCTTCATTTTGGGTCAGTCACAGTGGTCAGGTATTCTGCCACTGTGTACTCTCCTCTTTTAGGGCCAAATAGCATTCTAGTTTGCTCTGTTTTGCCTAGTAAATTCTTTCCAATGTGTCAAGTAATTATATTTTTGTTTTTCTCATGATTTGCTTGGGTCTACTGTGTTGCTGTCCTGGGGCTCTGTGGGTCTGTTTGTGTTTGTGTGAACAGAGCCCCAGGACCAGCTTGCTTAGTGGACTCTTCTCCAGGTTTTGATTGCTAACCTCTGAGGGTTAGAGCTTGAGGTGTCACACCTCAACAAGTACTTCGGAGTATGGGGCTAGACGGTGCACTGTCCTTCTCTCAGCACATATAAAAGCTGCAGGCTTTTAAGGTTAAATTAGACTTGGTTTCCTCTATCGTAAATCGCTCTTCCTTCATGCCAGCTGCAAACTAACCCTGATTCAGATGACTATCCTACCCATGCTAGATTACAGGGACGTAATTTATAGATCTGGCAGGTAAGGGTGCTTTCGAGCGCTAGATGTTCTTTACCATTCAGCCATCAGATTTTGCCACCAATACTTCCTCTCTACAGTGCCTTGCAAAAGTATTCATCCCCTTTGGTTTTCCTCTAATTTGTTGCATTACAACCTGTAATTTAAATGGATTTTATTTGGATTTCATGTAATGGACATAGAAAAAATAGTCCCAAATTGTGCGTAAGATATGCGTGTAGAAGTTAGAAATTAAAAAAGAGTAGTTGTTTAAAGAAAAAAAAAAAATTAAAAAACGGACCAGAGTGGTGTGCATATGTAATCACCCCCTTTGCTTATGAAGGCCCATAAATAAACTGGTGCAACCAATACCTTCAGAAATCACATAATTAGTTTAAATTAAAGTCCACCTGTGTGCAATCTAAGTGTCGCATGATCTGTCACATGATCTCGAGTATATGTCACCTCTCTGAAAGGCCCCAGGAGTCTGAAACACCACTGAAGCAAGGGGACCACCAAGCAAGCGGCACCATTGAAGACCAAGGATCTCTCCAAACAGGTCAGGACAAAGTTGTGGAGAAGCCACAGGTCAGGGTTGGGTTATAAAAAATATCGAAACTTTGAACTCCCACAGAGCACCATTAAATCCATTATTAAAAAATGGAAAGATATGGGCACCACAACAAACCTGCAAGAGAGGGCGCCCAACAAAACTCACACGACCAGGCAAGAGAGGCATTAATCAGAGAGGCAACAAAAGAGACCAAAGATAACCCTGAAGGAGCTGCAACGCTCCAACAGTGGAGATTTGAAGTATTTGTCCATAGGACCACTTTAAGCCTGTACACTCCACAGAGGCTGGGCTTTACGGAAGTGTGGCCAGAAAAATCCATTGCTGTAAGAAAATATAGCAAACACTTTTGTGTGTTCGCCAAAAGGCCATGTCGTGAGAGACTAAGAGACTAAACATTGTAGCGGCTTTCTTTGGCCATCAAGGAAAATGCTATGTCTGGCGCAAACCCAACACCTCTCATCACCCTGAGAACACCATCCTGTTTTTCATCGGCAAGGACTGGGAAACTGGTCAGAATTGAAGAAATTATGGATGGCTCTAAATACAGGGAAATTCTTGAGGGAAACCTGTTTCAGTCTTCCAGAGATTTGAGACTGGGACGGAGGTTCACCTTCCAGCAGGACAATGACCCTAAGCATACTGCTAAAGCAACACTCAAATGGTTTAAGGGGAAACATTTAAATGTCTTGGAATGGCCTAGTAAAAGCCCAGACCTCATTCCAGTTCAGAATCTGTGGTATGACTTAAAGATTGCTGTACACCAGCGGAACCCATCCAACTTGAAGGAGCTGGAGCAGTTTTGCCTTGAAGAATGGGCACAAATCCCAGTGGCTAGATGTGCCAAGCTTATAGAGACATACCCCAAGAAACTTGCAGCTGTAATTGCTGCAAAAGGWGGCTCTACAAAGTATTGACTTTGGGGGGTGAATAATTAAGGTTTCTGTTCTTTTGTCTTACTTCTTGTTTGTAACACAATAAAAAATATTTTGCATCTTCAAAGTGGTAGACATGTTGTGTAAATCAAATGATACAACCCCCCAAAAATCCATTTTAATTCCAGGTTGTATGGAAACAAAATAGGTAAATTCCAAGGGGGTGAATAATTTTGCAGGACACGTCACTGCATTCTATACTCCTCTGTAAACTGGTCATCTCTGTTTACCCGTCGCAAGACCCACTGGTTGATGCTTATTTATAAAACCCTCTTAGGCCTCCCTCCCCCCTATCTGAGATACCTACTGCTGCCCTCATCCTCCACGTACAACCCCCCGTTCTGCCAGTCACATTCTGTTAAAGTTCCCCAAAGCACACACATCCCTGGGTCGCTCGTCTTTTCAGTTCGTTGCAGCTAGCGACTGGAACGAGCTGCAACAAACACTCAAACTGGACAGTTTTATCTCAATCTCTTAATTCAAAGACTCAATCATGGATACTCTTACTGACAGTTGTGGCTGCTTCACGTGATGTATTGTTGTCTCTACCTTCTTGCCATTTGTGCTGTTGTCTGTGCCCAATAATGTTTGTACCGTGTTTTGTGCTATTACCATGTTTTGCGCTGCTACCATGTTGTTGTCATGTTGTGTTGCTACCATGCTGTGTTGTCATGTGTTGCTGCCTTGCTATGTTGATGTCTTAGGTCTCTCTTTATGTAGTGTTGTGTTGTCTCTCTTGTCGTGATGTTTTGCCCTATATTTATATGATTTTTTTTGTTTTTTATCCCCGGGTTCCGAGGAGGCCTTTTGCCTTTTGGTAGGCCGTCATTGTAAATAAGAATTTGTTCTGTCTTGCCTAGTTAAATAAAGGTTAAAAATATAAAATAAATATATATATATGTTTTTTTGCCAGACCCTAATTAGTAATTTTATGTTCCTTTTGATGGCATAGAAGGCCTTCTTGCGTCGTCTCTCAGATCGTTCACAGCTTTTTGGAAGTTTCCTGTGGCGCTGATGTTTAGGCCGAGGTATTTTTCATTTTTTTGTGTGCTCTAGGGCAACGGTGTCTAGATGGAATTTGTTACGTTGTCCTGGCAACTGGACTTTTTTTTGGAACACTTATTTTTGTCTTACTGAGATTTACTGTCAGGGCCCAGGTTCTGTCAGGGCCCAGGTCTGTCAGGGGCCCAGGCGGCTCTGACAGAATCTGTGCAGAAGATCTAAGTACTGCTGTAGGCCCTCCTTGGTTGGAGCTAGGAACACAAGCATTTCGCTACACCCAAAATAACATCTGCTGTGTATGTGACCAATAAATTTATTTGATTTGATGGTGTGCAGGGTGAATACGTGGTCTGTCGTACGGTCTTTGGTAAAAAAAATACTATTTGACATTTGCTCAGTACATTGTTTTTACTGAGCAAATGTACGAGTCTGCTGTTAATGATAATGCAGAGGATTTTCCCCAAGGTTGCTGTTGACGCATATCCACGGTAGTTATTGGGGTCAAATTTTTCTCACTTTTGTGGATTGGGGTGATCAGTCAGTGGTTTCATATAGTGGGGAAGATGCCAGAGCTGAGGATGATGTTAAAGAGTTTAACTACAGCCAATTGGAATTAGCGGTCTGTATATTTCATCATTTCATTGAGGATACCATCAACACCACAGGCCTTTTTGGGTTGGAGGGTTTGTATTTTGTCCTGTAGTTCATTCAATGTAATTGGAGTTTTTAATAGTTGATTCTAAGATTTGTATTTGATCATGTGTATGTTTTTGCTGAATGTTATTGTCATGACCCAGTCACTTAGTCATGAAACATTCACTTAGTAAATTGAGCCACTAATAGTCGGCAGAACCCAGAAGATGAGGCAGACACAGCAGGTACTTGAGACGGTGATTTAATAAAGAAAAAAGGAAAAGAGTCTTCAGGCAAAAATATAAATCCACAACGTCAAAAGTAATTCCAAGAGAAAAAATGTATATCCTCCAAGACACAAGGAAAATCCACAAAGTGGTAAGAACAGCAGGGAAAAAACAAACCTCAAAAGAAATCAAAATAAACAAGAACAAACCAGAGTATCAAGAAAATCCAACTGGAGAAACAAATGTTCACAGCATGGCTGGGCTGGGTGCTAACATCAACACAGAGAAAGAACTGAGGAACACTAAGGGTTTAAATACATACAAGGGAAATGAGGCACAGGTGCAAATAATAACTGGAACAAGGGAAAAAACAAAAGGGTCAAAAAAGCCCAATGTTACTGTGATATCTTCCTGGGGAACCTGAAGATGTACAAGTCTTCTGGGATATCTTCATCAGGTCATTTCGTTTTCAATACTTCAATGACCTTGTAAACCTGTGTATTTTGTGCGGAAACATTTCTTTTTTTTCATTTTTAGTGACCAAAACCTGAACAATCCTGGCAAATCCTGACAGTTATAGAGCAAAAAGATTGGAGAAGTGGTTTATCTATACATCTCTGTTTTGGATAGATTCTTCGTCTTGTTGTTTGTTTAGTGTTTTCCAATTTTACCAGAAGTGATTAGATTTCTATGGATTCTTCAATGACATTAGCTGATTTCTGACGTGCTGTTCCTTCTTTTTCCGTAGTGTATTTCTGTATTTTTTCAGTGATTCACCATAGTGAAGGGTAGACTCAGGTTTCCTGAGTCTCTATGTTTTGGTTGGACAGGTTTCTCAATCTCCCTCACTCTTCTGACTCCTGTTCTGCCCTCTCTTAGAAAAGAGAAAGCTGGAAACATCCCCATGGAGCCAGTAGTGGTTGAGAAGATGAAGTTGGTGAGTTTGAATGTGTGTACAGTATTCTACAAAATATCTTCTATTCTAGGTTTGGTATTTATTTTGTCTTCAGTTATTCATGCTTTCTTTGTTGTTGACTCTTTCAGAAGAGAGAAAACAGCCCAAAGACACAGACCCAGTCTCCGTCTATCTCTGACCTCCTAGGACTTGTATGCATTCAGTGCACCTCTCTACACCTACTCACATACACATAGTATTTCAACAGAAATGGTCAATATTTGTAGCAACATTAGCCTGGTCTCTATATCTGTTTTGTAGCTCTTGTCAACCCAATAATTCAGTGGTTAAGTCAAAACGACGAAAGGAGTTGACGAGAGCACAAACAGAGGACTGGTACTCAGGGCGTGTCTAATAGTACTGATGTGTCCAAAAAACTCACACTCTTTCTGCTGTTCTCTCTCTCTTCGTCCTCCCTCTCCTCTCTCTCCGTCTCTCTCTCTCTCTCGTCTTCTTCGACTGCTCTCTCTT
>NW_019944127.1:22269-26863 GCF_002910315.2 Salvelinus sp. IW2-2015
GAGCTGTTGAAAAACATATCCCCATGAGCCCAGTAGTGGTTGAGAAGATGAAGTTGGTGAGTTTGAATGTGTGTACAGTATTCTACAAAATATCTTCTATTTCTAGGTTTGGTATTTATTTTGTCTTCAGTTATTCATGCTTTCTTTGTTGTTGACTCTTTCAGAAGAGAGAAACAGCCCAGACACAAAACCCAGTCTCCGTCTATCTCTGACCTCCTAGGACTTGTATGCTATCAGTGCACCTTCTACACCTACTCACATACACATAGATTTCAACAGAAATGGTCAATATTTTAGCAACATTAGCCTGGGTCCTATATCTGTTTGTAGCTCTTGTCAACCCAATAATTCATGGTTAAGTCAAACACGACAAGGAGTTACGAGAGCACAAACGGGACTGGTACTCAGGGCTGTCAAATAGTACTGATGTGTCCAAAAACTCACCAGCTCTTTCTCTGTCTCTCTCTCTCTCTCTCTCTCTCTTCTCTCTTCTCTCTCTCTCTTCTCTCTCTCTCTCTCTCTCTCCTCTCTCACTCTCACTCTCACTCTACCTCTCTCTCCTCTCAATTTAATTCAATTCAAAAGGCTTATTGGCATGGGAAAACATATCTTTACATTGCCAAAAGCAAGCAAAATAGATAATAAACAAAAGTGAAATGAACAATAAAAAATGAACAGTAAACATTACTCACAAAAGTTCCAAAAAATAATAATGGAATGGAATTTGTATTTGTACAGTACGTTGTTTTCACTGAGGAAATGTAGAGGGTATTCCCAAGGATGCTGTTTGACACATATCCTCTCTTCTCTCTTCTCTCTCTCTCTCTCCTCTCTCTCTCTCTCTCCTCTCTCTCTCCTCTCTCTCTTCTCCTCTCTCTCTCTCTCTCTCTCTCTCTCTCTCTCTCTCTCTCTGTTCTCGCTCTCTGTCTCTCTCTGTCTGCGCTCTCTGTCTCTCTGTCTCTCTCTCTCTCTCTCTCTCTCTCTCTCTCTCTCTCTCTCTCTCTCTCTCTCTCTCTCTCTCTCTCTCTCTCTTCAGGACGCTCCTGCCTCCTTCATGATGTTGTATCTAATGGTAGATCCAGCCCTGGAGAGAGGGGGAGTCCTGTGGCGGCTAACCCAGCTACGATGCACTCTGACCTGAATCTATTCAGCTCTCTGCCTGCCTCTTCCACCACCTCCACCAAGACAGCGGTGAGATTCAGAGAGAGGGACCAGTTATACACAGACAGATAGACAAACAGACAGACACTAACCTGTGTGACAATCTCTCCTCTCTCCAGCCGGTGGGTAGCTCCATGCCCAGGGGTTGTGTGGCCGCGTCGGTACCCGAGAACCTCAGCCTGTTCCTGGACTCAGCACCCAGACAGGAGGGCTCTAGGACGAAGATGTCCAACGACTCTATCCTCTCCCTCTACGCAACCACACCCACATGGCCCCAGAACCTGGCTGCACGAGGTAAGAGAAGTGGTGGTCACTGTGTCGTTTTTTTCATGTGTTGCTAATCTTTGATGTCCTTGGACTGTAAATGAACCTAGGTTATGTTTTTTCTATGGCTAAATTAATGGCTCAACTGTGTTTCTCTATCAGTATAGGTTTGTACCTCCAGCTGATTTTGAGTAAAAGTGGCCACAAAAGTGGTCAATTTGATTTTTCGTAACTGTCCTTTACCAACGGTCATTTTTAATCAAGTCTAATGATAGTTCACAGAACATGCCAAGACTACCAACTTTTACTCTAATGAGGGGCAAACATTCATTTTATCTCCAGCTGGCCTGTACATGAACCCAGCCCAGCTGGGCTACTACGGKTCATACCATTCCCTGGCCACGCAGGGGGGAGCGATGGGAGGAGGCATGATCACATCACACTCCATGATGGCCCTGAGTGGTCAGCAGCAGAATGGCATGATGGGAGAACAGCAGAACGGAATGGTACTAGGACAGCAGAATGGCTTTATGGCTCAACAGGGTGTCACGGGGCAAGCGGTCAACATATCCCCGTTCCTGGCAGGAGTGCCCCACAACATGATGGCTCAGCAGCAAAGCATCATGGGAGCTCAGCAGAACGGCATGATGGGAGCTCAGCAGCAAAGCATCATGGGAGCTCAGCAAAACGACATGATGGGAGCTCAGCAGCAAAACATCATGGGAGTTCAGCAGAATGGCATTATGGGAGTTCAGCAAAACGACATGATGGGAGTTCAGCAGAACGGCATGATGGGAGTTCAGCAGAACTGCATGATGGGAGCTCCGCAGAACGGCATGATGGGAGCAGTTCTTTTTTTTTTTCTTTTTTTTTTTTATTTTTTTTTTGTTTTTTTTTTTTTTTTTTTTTTTCTTTTTTTTTATTTTTTTTTTCGCCAGACCGGATGTGGGAGCTCGCGCAGGAACAGGCCATGCATGGGAAGTTTCCGTCAGAACGCATGATGGGAGTTCAGCAGAAGGCATTGATGGGAGTTCAGCAAAGAACGCATGATGGGAGTTTTCACGCAGAACGGCATGATGAGAGTCAGGCAAGCATAGAGTGGACACAAGTGATCGGGAATGATTTCAGCTGTATCCTATAGAATAAACTAGTGAGCACGTTTGGCTCATGAATGGCGACTGATTATCGCCAGGGTTCTGGTGTTCAGTTGGTTCTAGCGAGTTTTTGAAATAAAGATATAGGGGGGGTGTGGCCTTCTCGTTACATGTGGAGTGGCGGGCCATGCCTAGCAGGTGTACGGTGCCCAGTGTTAGCTTACAGCAGTGTGTGTGCACAGCTGTCTGTGAAAACCGTCTTCTGTCATTTTTTCCTGAAGAACCACACTGACGTTGTTGCGCATACATATCACAATCAGAGTGAGACACACAGTTATGTGTTGTTTGACTTGTGCTGGACGCTATATCTATAGAGGAATCGAACAACGTCATGTGAAACATAAACAACCAACATGCAACACCATACTACTAAATCGATCAAACAGATGACTCTAACGGATATGATCCTTTTTACCTTATTACATAAACTGAAGCAATCTTTAACACTCGAGTGTATTCAAACCTGCTGTTAGGTCTGTGTTTTGTCGTCTTTAGCGTATGTGTTGTTTGCTTGTTTGGCTTGGTGGTTGCTGCTCTGTACAAGCACTTCTTGTTTCTGTGTTGTGTATTGGTATGTTGGTATGCTCGCATCTTCCGTGTCTTGTGTACTGTGTTTGCATGGATGTGATTAGACATCAATATTAACAGTTGAGCAGACGTACTGGCTTGAGATCCTATGTTGTATTCGATTGTTCTGTGTTTGTGTGTTTGTGTTGTGTATTATGTGTTTCACAAAGCTCCGCTCCTTCTGGTTCTTATATGTTTAATGTTTATATGTCATTACATGTGCTGGTGCTTTGCTTGCGCAACGCTGTTTCTCTCCACCAGAATGACCCAGCACATGGCGGACTGAACCTCTACGAGCCAACGGCATGATGGGATACGGCGGTCGCACATGGAAGGACCAACGACTCAAAGCTCCACCCACGTGATGACATCACACATCTGAAGTGATGTCATTATCTGAAGAGGAAGTGCAGTTGATGTCACTGGCAGTGGACGCACCCACACCCCCCGACGCACGAAGCCAAGTGCGCCTCCACCCATGTGGAAATACCTTGGACCGACACCACTGAAAGGCGGTCTTTGCCCTGCCGGCCGCAGACCCCTTTCCTCTACCTAAACTCCCATACAGACACAGATTAACAGGGCGGAGGAAGAAGGAGTGAAGCGTGAGGGTGAGAGGGTACTAGTGAAGGTAAAGTGCCAACAGCTCTCTCATACTCTAGTCTCCTTCTCTGCATCGCTTCTCTCTCGTACGTTCCTCTCTCTATTCTGGCTCTCTCGTGTTCCTACTTCTTAGCTCCTCGATGGGGAGAGTGCATACGCAGAGAGTGAGAGTGAGGAGGCTGAGAGGATTCAAGTTTTTTATATTAGCATCATCTCCTAGCTTTCCCTTCTTCGCTCCTCTCACGTCTCCCTTCTCCTCTCATCCCTATTCCCTCTCGTCCCCCTCCTCTCCTCCCTCTCTCTTTTCTACTCTTTCTCTCTCCTATCTCTCTCGTCTTTCTTCCCCCCTCCTCCTCTCCCTTCTCTCCTTCCTTTCTCTTTCTCCTCTTCTCCACTCCTCTACTCCTCATCCTCTCCTCTCCTTACCTTTCAGAGCCCATTTTTTGCTAAGCTCTTACTATTCCTCTATGCTTTGGCCTTCAGAGTTCACTCGGCTTATGCAACTCTCTACTCCCCCTCCCACATTTCATCCCTGCAAGGACAGGCTCTCTAAGGTTTGCAAGGGTGCATTTGATCACAGATAGGTTCCCACTCATCTCGAACTCGGGTCCACTATCTCGATTCCCATCTGCTCTTCCATCTAGTATACTTATTTTCTCTCTTTCTCAATATCCCAGTGCTGTTGATGCTTCATCTCTGTGTGCGCTCCAATACTGCTCTCTCTCCCGCTGACGTGTCGATCCTCTTCTCTAAACCTAGCGGCTGTAGTGGTCACAGTGCTCGGCACAGTCTGCATGTGGGTCAGTGCCTCCAGCTTAGGCCGCGCAAAATCGCTGGCGTCTCAT
>NW_019944127.1:26888-37950 GCF_002910315.2 Salvelinus sp. IW2-2015
CAGCAGACTTTGAGCTGGGGGTGAGGATTACTTAAGAACAACCAAATGTAGTGGAAACTCCCGAATCTTGCGTGTCTGTCCGCCGGGGCGAACACAGGGAGTTAAGGAGATGGTCGCTGTAGTATGGACCACCGTGGAGCGTTCAATCGGGGACTATGTCTTAGTAATCCCACCTGAGGCGTAAATAAGTATAGAGCAGTCCATCACAAGTGTATTACGGGGCTGGAGAGAGGCAGGAGCACTGCCATCCCCACACATTTCCTCACCATTTACAGTACACACACTCATTTCCCCGCACACATCAACTACTGATAACACACACACACATGTTAATTTAGAGAGATCCATCCTACAGCCCCAGAGATGCTCAGCAAGAGCCTCTGTCCGAACACTCCACCCCACATACACACCCACTGGGCCAACTCATCGCCTCCTCTTCACATCTTTCCTTGAAGTCCCACGTCGTAACGGCCACTCTCTTAATACCCCTTGCGGGTGGACCAGAGGCAGCCCTTAGCCTGTTGATATGTTAGAGCGTGGGGGTACAGCGGTGAGGCTTTACGTCAGTAGGCCTCAGTTATCCTAGCGTCTTTGTTTTGGTAATAGACCTCGTGAGACCAGGCAGCGCCTCTTAGCCTGTTGAGTTTATAGCGTATTAGCCGTTGGGCTTTAGTCATAGGCGCTCATAAGCCTAGTCGTCTTTGATTTAATGAACCCTGCCGGTGAGAAGTTCACGAGCGCAGTGGGTCCACGCTCCGTCTGTAGCTGTTGAGTTGTTAGCGTTTGAGGCTTTTACGGTATTAGGCCACATTAGGCCTAGCTTTCTTATGTGTTATGTTGGCCAAGCAGGCTCCAAAGATTACCCTGCTGGGGGAACAAAGTTACTCTTGCTGCTAAAGAGTTTGTTCTAATGACCCGGTATAAAGCCCTAGTCAAGTGTGTTACCACACACACACACTCCACACAAATTCTCAAACTTCGTACACATCCCTAGCGATACACATTACTCATTCGACACCACAAGCACACACACACACACACACACACACACACCACACCACACACCGTTCCCCCTGAGCGTCCACAGAGCTAAATCCTCTGAGGTATTTAGCGACACGCTAGCAGTTTCCTCCACACTGCCGTGCTGACAAGAAGGGCAGTACTAAAGCAGTGAACCACAAAACCACTACACCAGGGGCTCTCAACCCTGTTCTGGAGAACTAACCCTCCTGGAGCTTTTCTCTCAACCAGCTATCATTAGATCAGGTTTGTAATTAGTTTTGTAGAAAAAACCTGCAGGACGGAAGCTCTCCTAAGAACAGCGTTGGAGAGCCCTGTGAATTTACACCCAACATGGGCCTCTGTGAAACACAAACATCACGGAGGTGGAGTGCCACTGTCCATATTTGAGTCAAATGTTCTGTCAACAAAAATTAAATAATATCTCTTCTCTCCCTCTTTTTGGTCCCCCTCCATCTCCCTCTCACTTTTTGCTCTTCTCGCCTCTCTCTTCTTCATCTCCTCCTCGCTCAACCCACTCTCTCTCACTTCTTTTTCCTCTCTTCCTCCCTCTCTCTCTGTCTGTTTGCGCTCTCTCTCTCCTCTCTCTGCCTGTCTCTGTCTCTGTCTTCTGTCTCTCTCTCTCTTCCTCACCCACTCTCTTTCACTCTGTTTCCTCTCTCCTACCCTCTCTCTCTGTCTGTTGCGCTCTCCTCTCTCTCTCCTCTCTCTCTCTCTCTCTCTCTGCTCTGTCCTGTCTCTCTCTCTCTCTCTCTCTCTGCTCTGTCTCTCTCTCTCTCTCTCTCTCTCTCTCATCTCCCTCTCTCTCTCTCTGCTCTCTCTCTGTGTACAGAGACTACATCTGCTTCCAAACCTGTCACGAGACGGTGATCGTGTACGAGCCGGAGAGCTGACAGGGACAGCCATGGTGGGCTCCTCAGGCGTGGCTCCGGCTCCACTGGCAACAGACATCTGAGACTTTAGAACACCCCCACCTCACCAATCATCGCCGCTGGCAACAAAACCTGGACTTCGTAGAAACCCCCTCACCATCATCGCCCTGGCAACAAACACCATGGACTCTAGAAACCCCTCACCATCATCACCGCTGGCAACAAACAACCTCTGGACTCTAAACCCCTCACCATTATCACCACTGGCACACAGACATTTCTGACTTCTAGAAACCCCCTCACCATTATCACCGCTGGCAACAAACACCGACCGTCTAGAACCCTCACCATCATCACGCTGGCAACAAAACACCTGCTGGATTTCTAGAACCCCCCATTAGCACGCTTCGCAAACAGCATCTGGACTTCTAAACCCCCCTTCACCATTATCACCGCTGGCAACAAACATCGGGACTTCTAGAACCCCCTCACCATTATCCACCGCTGGCAACAAAAACATCTGACTTCTAGAACCCCACTCACCATTATCACCTGCTGGCAACAAACATCTGGATTCTAGAAACCCCCCTCACCATTATCACGCTAGGCAACAAACATCTGGACTTCTAGAACCCCCTCACCATGATCACCGCTGGCAACAAACATCTGGTCTTCTAGAACCCCCTCACCATTATCACCGACTGCAACAAACAACTGGACTTTCTAAGAACCCCCTCACCATTATCACCGCTGGCAAAACAAAATCTGACTCATAGAACCCTCTCACCATGATCACCGCTTGGCAACAAACATCTGGACTCTAGAACCCCTCACCATATATCACCCGGCAACAAACTCTGGACTCTAGAACCCCACTCACCATTATCCACCGCTGGCAACAAACACCTGGGACTTGCTAGAAATCCCCTCCCATGATCACCGCTGGCAACAACATTCTGGACCTTTAGTAACCCCATCAACATTATCACCGCTGGCAACAAAATTGGACTTCTAGACCCTCACCTATATCACCACTTCGGTAACAAACATCGGACTCTAGAACCCCACTCACCATTATCACCGCTAATGCAAACAAACACCGGGACTTCTTAGAATCCCCTCACCTTATCACCGCTAGCAACAAACATTTGGTCTTCTAGACCCCCTCACCATGTTATCACCGCTGGCAACAAAACACATGGACTTCTAAGAACTCCCCCCACCATTATCACCGCTGGCAACAAACACCTGACTTCTAGAACCCCCCTCCACCATTATCCACCGCTGGCAACAAACATTCTGGGATTCAGAACCCCCTTCACCATGATTCACCGCTGCAACAAACATCTGGACTGCTAGAATCCCCTCCCATGATTCACCCTAGCAAAAACATCTGGACTTTAACCCCCTCACCATTATCACCTGCTGGCAACAACGTTCTGACTTCTGACCCCCCCTCATCATTATCAGCGCTGCAACAACATCTGAACTTCAGGACCCACTCAACCATTATCACCGCTCTGGCAACAAACATCGTGGAACTTTCTAGAACCCCCGGCCAAACTCACCTTATCACCGCTGGCAACAAACATCTGGACTTCTAAGAACCTCCATCACCCATTAATCATGCTGGCAACCAAACACCTGGACTTCTAGAACCCCAACTCACCATTATCACCGCTGGCATACAAAACAATCTGGACTTCAAGAAACCCCGCTCACCATTATCACCGCTAGCAACAAACACCGGACTTCTAGAACCCCACTTCACATTATCACCCTGCAACAAACACTGGACTTCCTAGAACCCCCTCACCATTATCACCGCTGGCAACAAACATCATGACTTCTACAACCTACCGCACTCACCATAAATCACCGCTTTGGAGAGGACAAACAAACACCTGGACCTTCTAAGTGAACCCCAGCCTCACCATCGGGATCACCGCTTTGCACAAAAACACACTGCGAACTTCTAGAACCCCACTCACCAATTATCCACCGCTTATGGCACACCCAATTCTGCGATGACTTCCTCTAGAACCCTCCTCACCATTCACCTTGGAGCTTAAGAAACAAACACCTGACTTCTAAGAACCCGCCTCACCATTATCACCGTCTAAAGGCTACACAAATCACCTGCACTTTAGAAAGCCCTTCTCACGCGATTATCTACCGGCTGGTGCAACAAAACATCTGGACTTCTAGAACCCCCGTCACCTTATTTATCGGAGCTGCTGGCAACCAAACACCCATGGAACTTCGTAGAACCCCCTCACCATTTCACCGGCTGGCAAACAATACACCTGGACTTCTAAACCACTCACCATTATCCACCGCTGCAAGCAATACATCTGGACTTTCTAGATACCCCCTTCTACCCAATATATCACCCGCTTGGCAACCAAAACATCCTGACTTCTAGAACCTCCACTCACCATTATCTACCACCCCCAGAACTTGGACACGGGACAATACAATCTGGACTTCTAGAAACCCCTATTACTCAATTTTACCCTATCAATTCGGCCGAATTCAGGCATATCAACACATGCTGAACATCTCTATCTGGAACCGCGCTTAGGACTCTTTCGCTCCATGGCAACCCTATGACCCATGTTACTCTGCGCAAGACTTACTACCACTGTCACATTGTCTAACCGCCTTGTTCACCTATGCCAATCCGTTTGCTTGCCCGTTCGCTCTAACATCTATCCCTTCAAATGTTTTCATTTGGTCTGTCCGAGCACCATCCTTCCTTTACTAGCACCCTCCTGCCTTTTATAAGCTACCCTCCGTCCTTTACTAAGCACTCCTCCTTCCTTTACTAGCACCCTCCTTCCTTTACTAGCACCCTCCTTCCTTACTTAGCTCCCTCCTTCCTTTTACTAGCACCCTCCTTCCTTTACTAGCACCCTCCTTCCTATACTAGCATGCCCT
This sequence comes from Salvelinus sp. IW2-2015, assembly GCF_002910315.2. NCBI lineage: Eukaryota > Metazoa > Chordata > Actinopteri > Salmoniformes > Salmonidae > Salvelinus > Salvelinus sp. IW2-2015. The sequence goes on from NW_019944127.1 coordinate 31,721, forward strand.
TCCTCCTCTACTAGCACCCTCCTTCTTATAGCACTACTTTCCTGCCTACGTATCCTTGTACTCAGCATTCCCCATTCCTGTAATATACTTAGCACCCTTCTCCTCTCCACCTATTTGTGCTAGACAGGCACCTCCTTCCGTTTACTTATGCAGAACACTTTGACATTGATACTCTAGGATATTGTCTATGAAGTGACGTATCTCTTATTTTACTTGGTGGGACAGCGGTATTCTCGTAGTATCTGACACTACAGGACCCTCACTTCGTCTGAACCTCTCTTCGGCACACACTCCATCCAAAGTCCCTCTATGTAACTCTGTCATCTTCGTGTCACTCCCTGGTTCCTGTCTCTATGAGAGAAATGGAAGGAGTGGGGAGTACATGTAACGAAACGCTATCTGTAAGTAGAAAAACACAACCCTTTCTCTAGATCTTCCACCCCATGCCTAGCATATTTCCCACCATCCATGGACTGATTTTCACCATGCACAAGGAACATGGATATTACATCTCTGATTCAATCAAAGGCATCTTGTGAAAGAAGTATTGTTTTTAGATTAATAAGGTTGTGAATATATTAAATGTGTGTTACAAATCCATACCTCCAATTGGTTTCATAGCCTACGAGTTTCCTGGTATTCCCTTTATTACAAAACATAATATCTCGGACCTGGTATCTTATATTTTCGTAACACCCATCATTCTCCGCAGTATTTCTTTTTTCTGTCTGCTTTTTACCCTATTGTACGTTAGAAGTTCATGTGAGCATTTATTTTGATAGAGGACGCTGATCCTATAGAATCTGTAGTTATCTGTCTTTGTTCAAGGGCAACCAGGAGTAAATGGTGATAGTGTGGGCCAGGCCTTCACGCAGCTCAATCAGGTCTGTTATTGCTGGAACTACTGCGGCTTCGCAACTGGCAATATGAGACAAGACCAAAACCAAACAAATGAGGTCAGATAGAGATAGAACCAATGGAGAAAAGACCCCCCAAAGACTCGAAATATACCAGCAAATGAGAGTAAAATAAACCACCTGTCACATGGTGCTTTCCTCTTCTCGTATTCCGTTGAGTTTTGCGTCTACTCTAATTGATGTACGTGGACCTTGTGCGTCCGTTCATGACTTGTAGTGGTCTGCGTGCGTGCGGCACTAGTGCAGTTTCACCCAAGTAATATCTACACATTACCTCCTCGGAGCAATGTAAGGTCACCTCTATCTTAGTCACATTCCTTAGAAAGTCAAGCTGTGATGACTTCATAACAAATGTCGTATGGTACTAAGAGATGTCAACTAGTAAGACACATAAATATATGCATGGCACTGCCTAAGTCGGTCTTATGGTAAAATATGAGATTTGTTAGATGGTGAAGTCTTTTGAAACTATCGTGTTTATAGCCAATTGGAACCCAGAGGCCTTCTATAGTGGCAGAGTCAAGATCCATTAATAAGAACTATACACAAAGTTTTGTGTTTGCTTCGTGTTCTCTCAGAACTAATACTTGTTCTTCTACATCTACGTTCTTGTCCAACCCAAAATTGTCATCCGCAAGCTCGATTATTTTTACAAAGCGAGAATCACGACAATAACAGCCAACGACTGAGCTATTCTCTAGAAACTCCCAGGGAACTGGTACTCAGGCTAATATCTAATAATTATTTTAATTATACTAGAATGGTGTGTACACCAAAGACAATCTACATCCGCATACTCCTGCCCTTTATACGGTCTCTCTCGTTTCACGCACTAATTCCTCTACAATCTCTCTTTCCTCTTCTTCTCTCTCGTCTTCCTCTCTCTACTGTCTCTCTCTGCCTCACTCTCACTCTCACTCTCCACCTCTGCGTCTGCGGCCTCTCAATTTAATTACAATGTCCAAAGCTAGAAGAGCTCGTTTTTCTAGCGACCTGCCTATGGCAGGAAATCAATATACTTTTATTACATTCCCATAAAGACAAGCAAAATATAGACTAAACGACAAAACAAAACATAATTATGAATTCTCATGTGTGACACAATAAAAAAAACAGGTAACATTACTCACATGAAAGAGATATCCAACATAATTAAGATAACAGCTTTGTGTGCGTCTATCTAGTGCCAATCCTACTAAAGCCACATGAACTTGTGTGCTTTGTATCTGTAATCCTGCTTCGCATGGTGTATTGTGTATAACATGTGCTACGGTTGCGTCTTCACTAGGAAATCATTGATGTTACTAGAGGTGGTTGAGAGACTAATAGACTTAAAATAACTACACCAAAATTTGCCCCAAGAAGTGTGATGTGCTGAGGAATTTACATCCACTATCCCTCTCTCTTCTCATGGACCTATCAGTCACCACAAAGACTTCTCTGGTATTTTTGTTGCCAGTCCCCTTCCACTATCGTATTGATCCCCACAATGGAAAAGCACTACTGACCAGTCATCTCTTCCTCTTCTCTCTCTCTCTCTCTCTCTCTCTCTCTCTCTCTCTCTCTCTCTCTCTCTCTCTCTCTCTCTCTCTCTCTCTCTCTCTCTCTGTCTTCGCTCTCTGTCTCGCTCTCTGTCTCTCTCTGTTCTCTCTCTGTCCCTCTCTCTCTCTCTCTCTCCTCCTCCTCTCCTCTCTCTCTCTCTCTCTCTCTCACTCTCTCTCCTCTCTCTTCAAGACGCTCCTGCTCTCTCATGATTGTGTTATCTAATGGTAGATCCAGCCCTGGAGAAGGGGAGTCCTTGTGCGTGTTAACCCAGCTACGATGCACTCTATCCTGAAACTATTCGCTCTCTCCTTTGTGCCTCTTCCCCACCACCTCCACCAAGACGACACGGTGAGATCAGAGAGAGAGGGACCAGTTATACACAGACAGATAACAAACGAAGACAGACACTAACCTGTGTGACAATCTCTCCTCTCTCCAGCCGGTGGTAGCTCCATCCCAGGGTTGTGTGGCCGCGTCGTACCCGAGAACCTCAGCCTGTTCCTGGACTCAGCACCCAGAACAGGAGGGCTCTAGGACACAAGATGTCCAACGACTCTATCCTCTCCCTCTACGCAACCACACCCACAATGGCCCCAGAACCTGGCTGCACGAGGAAGGTAGAGATGGTGGTCACTGTGTCGTTTTTTCATGTGTTGCTAATTTGTATGATGTCCTTGGACTGTAAATGAACCTAAGTTTAGTTTTTTTCTATGCCAAATTAATGGCTCAACTGTTGTTTCCTCATCAGTATAGGTTTGTACCTCCAGCTGATTTGAGTAAAAGTGGCCACAAAAGTGGTCAATTTTATTTTTCGAAACTGTCCTTTACCAACGGTCATTTTTAATCAAGTCTAATGATATATACAGCACAGAAACATCCAACGATACCAACTTTTACTCTAATGAAGGGCAAACATTCATATTTATCTCCAGCTGGCCTGTACATGAACCCAGCCCAGCTGGGCTACTACGGCTCATACCATTCCCCTGGCCACGCAGGGGGAGCGATGGGAGGAGCATGATCACATCACACTCCATGATGGCCCTGAGTGGTCAGCAGGCAGAATGGCATGATGGGAGAACAGCAGAACGGAATGTACTAGGACAGCAGAATGGCTTTATGGCTCAACAGGGTGTCACGGGCAAGTGTCGGACAACATATCCCCGCTCCATAAACAGGAAGTTGTAGCGGCCCCACAAAACATATGCGATCTCAAGTGCGAACCAAGAAAGTAAAGCGGATCAATGTTGTTAAGAGCCAGCAGAACGGAACATGATGGAGCTGTCGGCTAGAATCAAAAGCAATCAATAGTGAAGCGTTGGAGCTACAAAGCAAAAACATGCATGATGTGAAGCTCAGTCAGCAATAACATCATGGTAATGGTTATCAGCAGATATAAATCTGGCATTGTATCGTTAGTTCAGCAAAAACGAAACATGTATGGTGGAGTCTCATCGAGAAAACTTGCTATATGATTGAGAGGTGTCACAGAACTTGCATTTGTGAATGAGGGAGCATTCCGACCAGAACGTCATGGTAATGAAAATGCTATGAGAATGCGATTGGCCATGCAGATGACTGTAAAAACATGATGGAGCGCCGCAAACGGGCATGATGGGAGTCCGCAGAACGGCATGATGGGAGTTCAGCAGAACGGCATGATGGGAGTTCAGCAGAACGGCATGATGGGAGTTCCGCAGAACGGCATGATGGGAGTTCAGCAGAATGGCATGATGGGAGTTCAGCAGAACGGCATGATGGGAGTTCAGCAGAACGGCATAAAGGGGGGAGTGGCGGCCATGCCTCAGCAGGTGTACGGAGTACAGCAGGGTCAGCAGCAACAGTGGAACATCACTCAGGTGAGACACACAGATGTGTGTTTGACTGTGTTTCTATGAGGAAGTATGTGTGTAACAGGATATTTACATAAACTGAACAATTTTAATAAAGTATTCAAACCTGTGTTTGTGTTTGCGTTTGCGTTTGTGTTTGTGTTTGTGTTTGTGTTTGTGTTTGTGTTTGTGTATGTGTATGTGTTTGTGTTTGTGTATGTGTTTGTGTATGTGTATGTGTATGTGTATGTGTTTGTGTTTGTGTTTGTGTTTGTGTATGTGTTTGTGTTTGTGTTTGTGTTTGCGCGCACGCGTTTCTCTCACCAGATGACCCAGCACATGGCGGGACTGAACCTCTACGGAGCCAACGGCATGATGGGATACGGCGGTCAGCACATGGAAGGACCAACGACTCAAAGCTCCACCCACGTGATGACATCACACATCTGGAAGTGATGTCATTATCTGAAGAGGAAGTGCAGTTGATGTCACTGGAGCAGCAGTGGTGCTTGGAAGGTTTTGGGGACTTTTCTACTAAACTCTCCATCAGACAATTAACAGGGGAGGAAGAGGAGAGAAGAGGAGGGGAGAGGAGAGGAGTGGATAGGAGGGGAGAGGAGTGGATAGGAGGGGAGAGGAGAGGAGTGGAGAGGAGAGGAGGATAAGTTTATATAGGAGCTATTTCTAGCTCTCCTCTTCTCTCCTCTCCTATCCTCTCCTCTTCACTCCTCCTCTCCTCTCCTCTCTCCCCCTCTCCTCTCCTCTCTCCTCCTCTCCTCTTCACTCCTCTCTCCTCTCCTCTCCTCTCCTTCTTTCAGAGCCATTTTTGCAGATTTCCATGCTTGCCTTCAGATCATTCTACGACCAATCAAAGGACAGGGCTCAGAGGTGAAGGGATCACAGAGGTCACACTGAACTGGGACCACAGCATAGAATACATCTCATATCCAGTGTGTGTGTGTATGTGAGTGACTGTGTGTGCATGCTTAACTATCTCTGATGTGTAATTGGTAATCTGTATCAGCCTTTATTCCCAGTGAACTCATCCAACCTGAACTATTCCTGATGAACTCATCCCAACTGAACTATTCCTGGTGAACTCATCCCAACTGAACTATTCCTGGTGAACTCATCCAACTGAACTATTCCTGATTAACTCATCCAACTGAACTATTCCTGATGAACTCATCCCAACTGAACTATTCCTGGTGAACTCATCCAACTGAACTATTCCTGATGAACTCATCCCAACTGAACTATTCCTGGTTTGAAACAGACTTCAGTTAGTTGGTGTCCACCCTAGTCTGTATAGGTTTGGGTTGCATTCCAAGTGGCACCCTAATCCCTTTATAGTGCACTACTTATGACTAYGGCCCTATGAGGATGCAGACTTGGTGTAAGTACTTGCTGTTACTAAAGGCTCCATTACCTACCATAGACCCTTACCTCTCTTATCACAGGGGTCTTCAACGCAACTCCTGGAGGGCTTTTTGGAGGAAAAAACACAGAGGTGTACATTACCAAATGCCATCCTATTCCCTTTGAAGTGCACTACTTTTGACCAGGGTAATAGTATGCCGTTTGTGACACACGCTAGAGTATTCTCAGTCAATTGTCGACCGGCTAATCAGAAACCAAAGATGACAGGAGAGCTTTATAATGGCTAATAATGGCTAGTAATGGCTAGTAATGGCTAGGTGAGATGTGTTGGCTGGCATCGCTATTGAACTAAACTGTTAGCGTACTAATGATTATATAATATTAGTTACTTTCTACTTCATAGGCTACATTCAAAGTGCAATACATATTGGATGGCTATAAATGTTTATGTTACAGGATAAAATTAGCAGGTATGCTAGTCTAGCTAATAACCCTACAGGATAGAATTAGCAGGTATGCTAGTCTAGCTAATAACCCTACAGGATAGAATTAGCAG
>NW_019944127.1:37975-57052 GCF_002910315.2 Salvelinus sp. IW2-2015
CAGCAGACTTTGAGCTGGGGGTGAGGATTACTTAAGAACAACCAAATGTAGTGGAAACTCCCGAATCTTGCGTGTCTGTCCGCCGGGGCGAACACAGGGAGTTAAGGAGATGGTCGCTGTAGTATGGACCACCGTGGAGCGTTCAATCGGGGACTATGTCTTAGTAATCCCACCTGAGGCGTAAATAAGTATAGAGCAGTCCATCACAAGTGTATTACGGGGCTGGAGAGAGGCAGGAGCACTGCCATCCCCACACATTTCCTCACCATTTACAGTACACACACTCATTTCCCCGCACACATCAACTACTGATAACACACACACACATGTTAATTTAGAGAGATCCATCCTACAGCCCCAGAGATGCTCAGCAAGAGCCTCTGTCCGAACACTCCACCCCACATACACACCCACTGGGCCAACTCATCGCCTCCTCTTCACATCTTTCCTTGAAGTCCCACGTCGTAACGGCCACTCTCTTAATACCCCTTGCGGGTGGACCAGAGGCAGCCCTTAGCCTGTTGATATGTTAGAGCGTGGGGGTACAGCGGTGAGGCTTTACGTCAGTAGGCCTCAGTTATCCTAGCGTCTTTGTTTTGGTAATAGACCTCGTGAGACCAGGCAGCGCCTCTTAGCCTGTTGAGTTTATAGCGTATTAGCCGTTGGGCTTTAGTCATAGGCGCTCATAAGCCTAGTCGTCTTTGATTTAATGAACCCTGCCGGTGAGAAGTTCACGAGCGCAGTGGGTCCACGCTCCGTCTGTAGCTGTTGAGTTGTTAGCGTTTGAGGCTTTTACGGTATTAGGCCACATTAGGCCTAGCTTTCTTATGTGTTATGTTGGCCAAGCAGGCTCCAAAGATTACCCTGCTGGGGGAACAAAGTTACTCTTGCTGCTAAAGAGTTTGTTCTAATGACCCGGTATAAAGCCCTAGTCAAGTGTGTTACCACACACACACACTCCACACAAATTCTCAAACTTCGTACACATCCCTAGCGATACACATTACTCATTCGACACCACAAGCACACACACACACACACACACACACACACCACACCACACACCGTTCCCCCTGAGCGTCCACAGAGCTAAATCCTCTGAGGTATTTAGCGACACGCTAGCAGTTTCCTCCACACTGCCGTGCTGACAAGAAGGGCAGTACTAAAGCAGTGAACCACAAAACCACTACACCAGGGGCTCTCAACCCTGTTCTGGAGAACTAACCCTCCTGGAGCTTTTCTCTCAACCAGCTATCATTAGATCAGGTTTGTAATTAGTTTTGTAGAAAAAACCTGCAGGACGGAAGCTCTCCTAAGAACAGCGTTGGAGAGCCCTGTGAATTTACACCCAACATGGGCCTCTGTGAAACACAAACATCACGGAGGTGGAGTGCCACTGTCCATATTTGAGTCAAATGTTCTGTCAACAAAAATTAAATAATATCTCTTCTCTCCCTCTTTTTGGTCCCCCTCCATCTCCCTCTCACTTTTTGCTCTTCTCGCCTCTCTCTTCTTCATCTCCTCCTCGCTCAACCCACTCTCTCTCACTTCTTTTTCCTCTCTTCCTCCCTCTCTCTCTGTCTGTTTGCGCTCTCTCTCTCCTCTCTCTGCCTGTCTCTGTCTCTGTCTTCTGTCTCTCTCTCTCTTCCTCACCCACTCTCTTTCACTCTGTTTCCTCTCTCCTACCCTCTCTCTCTGTCTGTTGCGCTCTCCTCTCTCTCTCCCTCTCTCTTCTCTCTCTCTCTCTGCTCTGCTCTCTGTCTCTCTCTCTCTCTCTCTTCTCTCTCTCTCTCTCTCTCATACTCTCTCTCTCTCTCTCACCTCTCCCTCTCTCTCTCTCTCTCTCTCTCTGTGTACAGAGACTACATCTGCTTCCAAACCTGTCACGAGACGGTGATCGTGTACGAGCCGGAGAGCTGACAGGGACAGCCATGGTGGGCTCCTCAGGCGTGGCTCCGGCTCCACTGGCAACAGACATCTGAGACTTTAGAACACCCCCACCTCACCAATCATCGCCGCTGGCAACAAAACCTGGACTTCGTAGAAACCCCCTCACCATCATCGCCCTGGCAACAAACACCATGGACTCTAGAAACCCCTCACCATCATCACCGCTGGCAACAAACAACCTCTGGACTCTAAACCCCTCACCATTATCACCACTGGCACACAGACATTTCTGACTTCTAGAAACCCCCTCACCATTATCACCGCTGGCAACAAACACCGACCGTCTAGAACCCTCACCATCATCACGCTGGCAACAAAACACCTGCTGGATTTCTAGAACCCCCCATTAGCACGCTTCGCAAACAGCATCTGGACTTCTAAACCCCCCTTCACCATTATCACCGCTGGCAACAAACATCGGGACTTCTAGAACCCCCTCACCATTATCCACCGCTGGCAACAAAAACATCTGACTTCTAGAACCCCACTCACCATTATCACCTGCTGGCAACAAACATCTGGATTCTAGAAACCCCCCTCACCATTATCACGCTAGGCAACAAACATCTGGACTTCTAGAACCCCCTCACCATGATCACCGCTGGCAACAAACATCTGGTCTTCTAGAACCCCCTCACCATTATCACCGACTGCAACAAACAACTGGACTTTCTAAGAACCCCCTCACCATTATCACCGCTGGCAAAACAAAATCTGACTCATAGAACCCTCTCACCATGATCACCGCTTGGCAACAAACATCTGGACTCTAGAACCCCTCACCATATATCACCCGGCAACAAACTCTGGACTCTAGAACCCCACTCACCATTATCCACCGCTGGCAACAAACACCTGGGACTTGCTAGAAATCCCCTCCCATGATCACCGCTGGCAACAACATTCTGGACCTTTAGTAACCCCATCAACATTATCACCGCTGGCAACAAAATTGGACTTCTAGACCCTCACCTATATCACCACTTCGGTAACAAACATCGGACTCTAGAACCCCACTCACCATTATCACCGCTAATGCAAACAAACACCGGGACTTCTTAGAATCCCCTCACCTTATCACCGCTAGCAACAAACATTTGGTCTTCTAGACCCCCTCACCATGTTATCACCGCTGGCAACAAAACACATGGACTTCTAAGAACTCCCCCCACCATTATCACCGCTGGCAACAAACACCTGACTTCTAGAACCCCCCTCCACCATTATCCACCGCTGGCAACAAACATTCTGGGATTCAGAACCCCCTTCACCATGATTCACCGCTGCAACAAACATCTGGACTGCTAGAATCCCCTCCCATGATTCACCCTAGCAAAAACATCTGGACTTTAACCCCCTCACCATTATCACCTGCTGGCAACAACGTTCTGACTTCTGACCCCCCCTCATCATTATCAGCGCTGCAACAACATCTGAACTTCAGGACCCACTCAACCATTATCACCGCTCTGGCAACAAACATCGTGGAACTTTCTAGAACCCCCGGCCAAACTCACCTTATCACCGCTGGCAACAAACATCTGGACTTCTAAGAACCTCCATCACCCATTAATCATGCTGGCAACCAAACACCTGGACTTCTAGAACCCCAACTCACCATTATCACCGCTGGCATACAAAACAATCTGGACTTCAAGAAACCCCGCTCACCATTATCACCGCTAGCAACAAACACCGGACTTCTAGAACCCCACTTCACATTATCACCCTGCAACAAACACTGGACTTCCTAGAACCCCCTCACCATTATCACCGCTGGCAACAAACATCATGACTTCTACAACCTACCGCACTCACCATAAATCACCGCTTTGGAGAGGACAAACAAACACCTGGACCTTCTAAGTGAACCCCAGCCTCACCATCGGGATCACCGCTTTGCACAAAAACACACTGCGAACTTCTAGAACCCCACTCACCAATTATCCACCGCTTATGGCACACCCAATTCTGCGATGACTTCCTCTAGAACCCTCCTCACCATTCACCTTGGAGCTTAAGAAACAAACACCTGACTTCTAAGAACCCGCCTCACCATTATCACCGTCTAAAGGCTACACAAATCACCTGCACTTTAGAAAGCCCTTCTCACGCGATTATCTACCGGCTGGTGCAACAAAACATCTGGACTTCTAGAACCCCCGTCACCTTATTTATCGGAGCTGCTGGCAACCAAACACCCATGGAACTTCGTAGAACCCCCTCACCATTTCACCGGCTGGCAAACAATACACCTGGACTTCTAAACCACTCACCATTATCCACCGCTGCAAGCAATACATCTGGACTTTCTAGATACCCCCTTCTACCCAATATATCACCCGCTTGGCAACCAAAACATCCTGACTTCTAGAACCTCCACTCACCATTATCTACCACCCCCAGAACTTGGACACGGGACAATACAATCTGGACTTCTAGAAACCCCTATTACTCAATTTTACCCTATCAATTCGGCCGAATTCAGGCATATCAACACATGCTGAACATCTCTATCTGGAACCGCGCTTAGGACTCTTTCGCTCCATGGCAACCCTATGACCCATGTTACTCTGCGCAAGACTTACTACCACTGTCACATTGTCTAACCGCCTTGTTCACCTATGCCAATCCGTTTGCTTGCCCGTTCGCTCTAACATCTATCCCTTCAAATGTTTTCATTTGGTCTGTCCGAGCACCATCCTTCCTTTACTAGCACCCTCCTGCCTTTTATAAGCTACCCTCCGTCCTTTACTAAGCACTCCTCCTTCCTTTACTAGCACCCTCCTTCCTTTACTAGCACCCTCCTTCCTTACTTAGCTCCCTCCTTCCTTTTACTAGCACCCTCCTTCCTTTACTAGCACCCTCCTTCCTATACTAGCATGCCCTTCCTCCTCTACTAGCACCCTCCTTCTTATAGCACTACTTTCCTGCCTACGTATCCTTGTACTCAGCATTCCCCATTCCTGTAATATACTTAGCACCCTTCTCCTCTCCACCTATTTGTGCTAGACAGGCACCTCCTTCCGTTTACTTATGCAGAACACTTTGACATTGATACTCTAGGATATTGTCTATGAAGTGACGTATCTCTTATTTTACTTGGTGGGACAGCGGTATTCTCGTAGTATCTGACACTACAGGACCCTCACTTCGTCTGAACCTCTCTTCGGCACACACTCCATCCAAAGTCCCTCTATGTAACTCTGTCATCTTCGTGTCACTCCCTGGTTCCTGTCTCTATGAGAGAAATGGAAGGAGTGGGGAGTACATGTAACGAAACGCTATCTGTAAGTAGAAAAACACAACCCTTTCTCTAGATCTTCCACCCCATGCCTAGCATATTTCCCACCATCCATGGACTGATTTTCACCATGCACAAGGAACATGGATATTACATCTCTGATTCAATCAAAGGCATCTTGTGAAAGAAGTATTGTTTTTAGATTAATAAGGTTGTGAATATATTAAATGTGTGTTACAAATCCATACCTCCAATTGGTTTCATAGCCTACGAGTTTCCTGGTATTCCCTTTATTACAAAACATAATATCTCGGACCTGGTATCTTATATTTTCGTAACACCCATCATTCTCCGCAGTATTTCTTTTTTCTGTCTGCTTTTTACCCTATTGTACGTTAGAAGTTCATGTGAGCATTTATTTTGATAGAGGACGCTGATCCTATAGAATCTGTAGTTATCTGTCTTTGTTCAAGGGCAACCAGGAGTAAATGGTGATAGTGTGGGCCAGGCCTTCACGCAGCTCAATCAGGTCTGTTATTGCTGGAACTACTGCGGCTTCGCAACTGGCAATATGAGACAAGACCAAAACCAAACAAATGAGGTCAGATAGAGATAGAACCAATGGAGAAAAGACCCCCCAAAGACTCGAAATATACCAGCAAATGAGAGTAAAATAAACCACCTGTCACATGGTGCTTTCCTCTTCTCGTATTCCGTTGAGTTTTGCGTCTACTCTAATTGATGTACGTGGACCTTGTGCGTCCGTTCATGACTTGTAGTGGTCTGCGTGCGTGCGGCACTAGTGCAGTTTCACCCAAGTAATATCTACACATTACCTCCTCGGAGCAATGTAAGGTCACCTCTATCTTAGTCACATTCCTTAGAAAGTCAAGCTGTGATGACTTCATAACAAATGTCGTATGGTACTAAGAGATGTCAACTAGTAAGACACATAAATATATGCATGGCACTGCCTAAGTCGGTCTTATGGTAAAATATGAGATTTGTTAGATGGTGAAGTCTTTTGAAACTATCGTGTTTATAGCCAATTGGAACCCAGAGGCCTTCTATAGTGGCAGAGTCAAGATCCATTAATAAGAACTATACACAAAGTTTTGTGTTTGCTTCGTGTTCTCTCAGAACTAATACTTGTTCTTCTACATCTACGTTCTTGTCCAACCCAAAATTGTCATCCGCAAGCTCGATTATTTTTACAAAGCGAGAATCACGACAATAACAGCCAACGACTGAGCTATTCTCTAGAAACTCCCAGGGAACTGGTACTCAGGCTAATATCTAATAATTATTTTAATTATACTAGAATGGTGTGTACACCAAAGACAATCTACATCCGCATACTCCTGCCCTTTATACGGTCTCTCTCGTTTCACGCACTAATTCCTCTACAATCTCTCTTTCCTCTTCTTCTCTCTCGTCTTCCTCTCTCTACTGTCTCTCTCTGCCTCACTCTCACTCTCACTCTCCACCTCTGCGTCTGCGGCCTCTCAATTTAATTACAATGTCCAAAGCTAGAAGAGCTCGTTTTTCTAGCGACCTGCCTATGGCAGGAAATCAATATACTTTTATTACATTCCCATAAAGACAAGCAAAATATAGACTAAACGACAAAACAAAACATAATTATGAATTCTCATGTGTGACACAATAAAAAAAACAGGTAACATTACTCACATGAAAGAGATATCCAACATAATTAAGATAACAGCTTTGTGTGCGTCTATCTAGTGCCAATCCTACTAAAGCCACATGAACTTGTGTGCTTTGTATCTGTAATCCTGCTTCGCATGGTGTATTGTGTATAACATGTGCTACGGTTGCGTCTTCACTAGGAAATCATTGATGTTACTAGAGGTGGTTGAGAGACTAATAGACTTAAAATAACTACACCAAAATTTGCCCCAAGAAGTGTGATGTGCTGAGGAATTTACATCCACTATCCCTCTCTCTTCTCATGGACCTATCAGTCACCACAAAGACTTCTCTGGTATTTTTGTTGCCAGTCCCCTTCCACTATCGTATTGATCCCCACAATGGAAAAGCACTACTGACCAGTCATCTCTCTACTCTCTCTCTCTCTCTCTCTCTCTCTCCATCTCTCTGCTCTCTCTCTCTCTCTCTCTCTCTCTCTCTGCTTCTCTTCTCTTCTTCGTCTTCGTTCTCTCTGGTCTCTCTCATGTCGCCTACATCTGTTCATCTCTCTCCCTTCTCTCTCTCTCATCTCCTCCTCTGCTCCTTCTCTCTCTCCTCTCTACTCTCACTCTCTCTCCTCTTCTAATTCAAGACGACTCTGCTCAATCTCATGATTGTGTTATCTAATGGTAGATCCAAGCGCCATGGAGAGATGAGGGAAGCCATTGTGTCTGGTAACCCAGCGTACAGAATGCCTACTCTGAACCTCGCGATTCTCCTTTCTCTAGCCTGCATTTCTCCACCACCTCCACCAAGACAGCATTCAGGCGTGACGATTCAGAGAGATGGAGGGACAGTTAACAGCAGACAGATAACAAACGAAAGAACAGACACTAACCGGTGACAATCTCTCCTCTCTCCAGCCGGTGTAGCTCCATCCAGGGCTTGTGTAGCCGCGTCGAGTATCCCGGAGACTCAGCGTGTTCCATGAGCTCATGCACCCAGAACAGGAGGACGCGTCTAGAGACGAAGATGTTCCAACGACTCTTCCTCTCCCTCTACGCAACCACACCGACAATGGCCCCAGGAACCTGGCTGACACGATGGCAAGTGTAAGAGAATTGTGGTCACGTGTTCGTTTTTTCTCAGTGTGTGCTAAACTTGATGTAGATGTCCTTGAGATGAAATGAACTAAGCTTCTTATCAGTTTGTTTTACTAATGCCAATATTAATGCGGCTCCAACTGTCTGTTTCGCTCGCAGTAATAGAGTTGTGGTTACCTCCAGCTATTTCGAAGTAAAGAAGGCCCACCAAACAAAGTGCGTCAATTGATTTTATTCGAAACTGTCCTTTACGCAACCGTCATTTTTGTACATCAAGTCTAAATATGTATATCAGTCACAGAAAACATGCACCAAGACGTACCAACTTTACCTAGAATGAAGGAGGCATACACAATTCATTAATTTATCTCCAGCTGCCGTGCTTCCATGAAACCCAGGCCTCAGCTGGCTACTACGTGGCTCATAAAGACCTTGTCCCTGCCATCGCAGTGGCGGGAGAAAGATGGTGAGGAGCATTGATCCAACATCACACTCCATGATGGCCCTGATTGACTATGTCAGCTAGGGACAGAATGGCAAGATGGGGAGACAAGCAGAACGAGAATTACTAGGACAGCAGAATGGCTGTATGGCTCAAAGGGGTGTCACGGGCAACGGTGTGGACAACAACCCCATACGAAGTTTAGCCCACAACTAGCGCTCAGTCGAACAAGTACGCAGTTTAGACCAACGGCTTGAGCTCGGTGATAAAGCTCAATATAGCTGCCAGCAAACAGCGATGTGATCGTGCAACATCTTTGTTTCGCAATAAACTGGCAGAAATGAGTTCATGGAAGTCGCAAAGGCATGATGAGGAGCTCACGAGCAAATGCTATAGCATCTGGGTGTCAGCAAACTGCATTGTGAATGGAGAAGGAGCATCAGACCAAACTCATGCGGAGTTCAATGAATGGCTTGAGAATGGGATTCAGCCAATGCTGAATGATGAGGACGGTCATATGGTCAACAAATCATGATGGAGCCACGCAGCGGCAGAATAAGCAGCAGGCATGATGGGAGTCCGCAGAACGGCATGTTCCGGAGGCTCCTCCAGAACGGCATTGATGGGAGTCCGCAGAACGGCATGATGGGAGTTCAGCAGAACGGCCCATGATTGGGTTCACAGAACGGCATGATGGGACTGTCCGCAGAACGCATGCATGGGAGTTCAGCAGAAGGCATGATGGGAGCTTCAGCAGGAACGGCATGATGGAGTTCAGCAGAACGCCATAAAGGGGGGATTGCGGCCATGCCTCAGCAGGTGTACGGAGTACAGCAGGTCAGCGACAACAGTGAACATCACTCAGGTGAGACACACAGATGTGTGTTTGACTGCGCTATGAGGAATATGTGTGTAACAGGATATTTACATAAACTGAACAATTTTAATAAAGTATTCAAACCTGTGTTTGTGTTTGCGGTCGTTTGTGTTTGTGTTGGGTTTGTTGTGTGTGTGTGTTTGTGTTGTGTATTGTAGTTGTGTTGTGTGTATGTGTTTGTGTATGTGTAATGTGTATGGTATGTGTTTGTGTTTTGTTTTGTTTGTGTATGTGTTTGTGTTTGTGTTTGGTTTGCGCGCACGCTTTCTTCTCACCAGATGACCCACAACATGGCGGACTGAACCTCTACGAGCCAACGGCATGATGGGATACGCGGTCGCACATGGAAGGACCAACGACTCAAAGCTCCAACCACGTGATGACATCACACATCTGGAAGTGATGTCATTATCTGAGAGGAAGTGCAGTTGATGTCACTGGAGCAGCAGTTGTGCTGGAAGGTTTGGACTTTTCTACCTAAAACTCTCCATCAAAACAATTAACAGGGGAGGAAGAGTGAGAGAAGAGGAGGGAGAGAGAGGAGAGGATAGGAGGGAGAGGAGTGGAGATAGGAGGGGAGAGGAGAGGAGTGGAGAGGAGAGGAGATAAGTTTATATATGAGCTATTTCTAGCTCTCGCTCTTCTCTCCTCTCCTATCCTCTCCTCTTCACTCCTCCTCTCCTCTCCTCTCTCCCCCTCTCCTCTCTCTCTTCCTCCTCTCCTCTTCACTCCTCTCCTCTCCTCTCCTCTCCTCTAATTCAAGAGCCATTTTGCAGGATTTCCATTGCTTGCCTTCAGATCATTTCTACGACCAATCAAAGACAGGGCTCAGAGGTGAAGGATCACAGAAGTCACACTGAACTGGGACCACAGCATAGAATACATCTCATATCCAGTGTGTGTGTATAGTGAGTGACTGTGTGTGCATGCTTAACTATCTCTCTGAGTGTAATTGTAATCGTATCAGCCTTATTCCCATTGAACTCTCAACCTGAACTATTTCCTGTGAACTCATCCCAACTAAACTATTCCTAGGTAACTCACCCAAACTGAACTATTCTGGTGAAACTCATCCACTGAAACTATCCTGATAACTCATCCAACTGAACTATCCTGTTGAACTCATCCCAACTGAAACTATTCCTGGTAACTCATCAAACTGAACTATTCCTATGAACTCATCCCAACTGAACTATTCCTGTTTGAAACAGACTTCAGTTAGTTGGTGTCCACCCTAGTCTGTATAGATGAGTTGCATTCCAAGTGGCACCCTAATCCCTTTATAGTGCACTACTTATGACTAAGGCCCTATGAGGATGCAGACTTGGTGTAAGTAACTTGCTGTACTAAAGGCTCCATTACCTACCATAGACCCTTACCTTCTCTATATCACAGGGTCTCCAACGCAACTCCTGGAGGCTTTTTGGAGGAAAAAACACAGAGGTGTACAATTACCAAATGCCATCCTTATCCCTTTGAAGTGCACTACTTTTGACCAGAGTAATGTATGCCGTTTGACACACCCTAGAATTATTCCAGATCAATTGTCGACCGGCTAATCAGAAACCAAAGATGACAGAGAGAGCTTTATAATGGCTATAATGGCTAAATGCTAGTAATGGCTAGTGAGATGTGTTGGCTGGGCATCGCTATTGAACTAAACTGTTTTAGCGTACAATGATTATATAATATTAGTTATCTTTCTACTCATAGGCTACATTCTATAACTGCAATACATATTTGATGGCTATAAATGTTTATGTTACAGGAATAAAATTAGCAGGTATGCAGTCTAGCTAATAACCCTACAGGATAGAATTGTACAGGTATGCTAGTCTAGCTAATAACCCTACAGGATAGAATTAGACAGGTATGCTATAGTCTAGCTAATTTACATTTACATTTAAGTGCATTTAGCTGACGCTCTTATCCAGAGCAACTTACAAATGGAAAGTCATACATATTCATTCTCTGGTCCCCCGTGGGAATGAACCCACAACCCTGGCTTGCAAGCGCCATGCATCTTACCAACTGAGCACACAGGACCACATAGAATATAACCTACAGAAGATCAATTGCAGCTATACTACAGTAGACAGGTTATGCTAGTCTAGCTAAATAAACACAGATAAGAATTAAGTTATGCTTAGTTCTAGCTTAATAACCCTACAGGCTAGAATAGCAGTTAATGCTAGTCTAGCTAATAACCCTTACAGGATAGAACTTAGCAGGTATTGCAGGTTAAGCTAATAAAACTACGGATAACGTTAGAGGTATTGCTATAGCTAGCTAATAACCTACAGATAGATTAGCAGGTTCTGTAGTCTACTAATTACACCTACAGGAATAGAATTATGCAGGTATGCTAAGTCGCTAAACTAATAATAGAGGTATATCTCTAAAACCAGATAGATTGAGGCAGTAGAACTGGATAGCGTAGCAGTATGCTAGTCAGCTAAACCCTACGGAGTTGGAATTAGCAGTATGCTAGTCTAAGCTAAATAACCCTACAGGATAGAATTAGAGAAAGGTATGCTAGCGTCAGCTAAATAAACCCTAAACCGAAATTAGAATTAAGCAAAGGTAGCCTTTATGGTATAGTCTAGAAGAAATTATATATGACAAGCCACAGATGAACTAGCAGGGTATCTGCTAGTCTAGCTTATAAAAACCTCTTGACATGGATAGAATTAGCAGTGATATTCTAGAATCTAAGCTTAATATAACACCTTATCAGAAATAGTGTCTTAAGTTATATCTTAGATCTAGCGTAATAAAATCCTTACATGTAAGATAGGATAGACATGTAGCAGGGTATATGCTAGTCTAGCTATATAAGACTCCTACAAAAGATAGAATTAGCATTAGCTAGTCTAGCTAATAACCCATACCAGTGAGTTAGAATTAGCAAGAAATCTCATGTCTTAAGTATGCTTAGCTATTAATAAAACCTAACAAAAGTTAAAAGAAATAAAAATAAAATAGCAGGCCCCTATGCTTAGTCGTATGAAGTGTGGCATTAATAACACACCAATACAGAGTGAAATTAAGCTTATCAGTATGTCTATTGCGTGAGCTAATAAACACTACATGCATAATAAGAGTAGCACGGTTGTGCTAGATCTAGCTAATAACAACACTACTAGAGATAGTAATTAGCAGATAAATTGGCTATTGTCTACTAATAACATCCCTGAACAAAGATAGAATTAAGCAGTTATGACTAGCTCTAGCTAATAACCCTACAGGATAGAATTAGCAAGTATGCCTAGCTAGCTAATAACCGCTTACAGCGTGTAGTATAGATGATTAGCGAGGTTGATGCATAGATCTAGCTAATAACCCTACCAATAAAAAAGCAGTACTGTCTAAGTGTCTAGTCTAATAACCCTACGAGCGGATA
Source organism: Salvelinus sp. IW2-2015 (assembly GCF_002910315.2). Lineage (NCBI taxonomy): Eukaryota > Metazoa > Chordata > Actinopteri > Salmoniformes > Salmonidae > Salvelinus > Salvelinus sp. IW2-2015. Next base: position 50,645 of record NW_019944127.1, read on the forward strand.
TCAATTAGCAGTATATAGTTCTAAAACTTAATACTATCAAACAGGATCGTAGAACTGTGATCAAATGGTTGAATATGATACTAATTAACAGAGCTAAATAAACACCTTTAAGCAAGAACCTAGAATAAAAAGAGCACCCGGTATTGCTTTAGTCTAGCTTAATAGACCCTACCAGATAGAGGAATTAAGCAGTATTGCATAGTGTATCTAACTAATAACCCTTAACATGAAAATAGAATTGAGCCGAGTATAAACTTAGTCTAGCTAATAACCCTTAGCCTAAGATAGAAAATTAGCATGAGTGTGATGCTAATGTCTTAGCAATATTAAAAACCCTAACAGATAGAATTAGCAGGTATGACTTATGTTCTAAGCTCATATAAACGCCCATAACAGGAATTAGGAATAGCAGGTTACTGCTCTAGGTTACATAGCTAAATAGATAAAACCTATACAGCTAAGACTACGACATATATCAGTAGAACTAGTCTAGCTAATATAAACCCAAATACCATGCAAATAGTATATTAGCAAGAAAGATGCAGTCTAAGCTAATCAACGCTCTACAAGTAGCACTTAGCAGGTGAGCTATCGAGCTAATAAATAAACCTCTACAGCGAAACATAGAAAATTAGCAGAGATGAGCTAGTGTAGCTAAATAAATCCACAGATGGTGACTAAAGATGAACAATAAACAGAGTGCTATGTTCTAGGCAATATCCTAACAGTAGATAGAAATTACAGATAGTCTAGTCTAAAGCGCCATAGTAACCCATACTAGTCAAAAGATAGAATATTAGCAGTATATGCTAGTCTAGCATAATGTAGACTCCTAAACAGATAGAATTATGGCAAGATAGCTAAAAGTCCTGAGCATAATAACCACTTACAGGGATAGAATTAGCAGGTATGCTAGTCTAGCTAATAAACCTACAGGATAGAATTAGCAGGTATGCTAGTCTAGCTAATACACCTACAGTAACGGCTCATTCTCGTATGAGCAATTGAGCATATCAACTCACTGTGCTACGTCTAGGGTTGCAAAAATACGTACAGTATAATAAAAAAAAAAAAAAAAAACTGGTTTTCCAAAAATTCTGGTTGGAAGATTCGTCTAAGATTCTGAGCAATGTGTTAATGACCACACTATGTGTATCTCTGAGTTAGGTTCAGGGGGAGTCAATTCAGTCGATTCGTGAAATATTTTTTTTTAAAGCATTTTAACAATTCAGGGATTTAATTGAAACTTACCAAATTTCAACTTCTGAATTGACTGAATCGAGAATTGAACTGAGCCCAACCTCTCTAAATGTGTTCTGTCCTCCCTCAATCTCGGACCCGACACCTGAAGTTAGTTCAATCTAAAAGAAAAACTTCTCGATGTCATTGACTATGTTGTTCCTATGAATGTATTCAGGCTGTCTGTGTCTATGACTATACTATCAGTGTTAGTGTCAATGAATGTAACTCTTTGAATGTTTTCTGACAGTGTCTGAATGTATTTCAGTTTCCTTAGGACTACTCATGTTCTGAGTCCACCAATATCAGACCTCTGAATGTCAGAGTGCCCAAATGCCGCTCTCCTCCCTACATAGTGCACTACTTTTGACCAGAGCCATCAAAAGTAGTGCACTAGGGGATAGGGTGCAATTTGGGACGTAACTCAACCTGTTGATCAGCCTGTTGATCAGCCTGTTGATCAGCCTGTTGACCAGCCTGTTGATCAGCCTGTTGACCAGCCTGTTGATCAGCCTGTTGATCAGCATGTCGATCAGCCTGTCGATCAGCCAGTTGATCAACCTGTCGATCAGCCTGTCGATCAGCCTGACGATCAGCCTGTAAAACTGTTGAAGACGTTCAGGTTGAGGTTTTCAGTTCAGACAGCAAGCAAACATTTGTTGTGTTTTACTTGTTTAAAAAAAAAAATCTGTGAAACAAATGAGACGATCAGCAATTGGCCATTGGGTACATGTCAATCATTCCTCAATCAGCCCCACCCCCATTGCTGTTTACTTACACACACACACAAAAATACACGTTTTATCTGTTTATTATTGTTATTACTAGGCTATTTAATAGTGATTATTCTTAAAATACCATGATGAGGTCAATAATGTAAATGTTTCATTCACAAAGACGTCTTTCCACATTCTGAAGGCCACTGTTCAGACATTACCGTACGAGGCTAGCAAGAAAGTGTTTGTATAGAGCAACACGCAGCACGTTGGCGTTAGTTATAATATTTGTTGCCAACTTGTGAAAAAGAGGGGCAGAGAGAGGAGGGGAGAGAGAGGAAGGACAGAGCAGAGAGACGCAGAGAGAGAGACGGCAGAGAGAGAGAGAGAAGCAGAGAGCACGAGAGAAGAGAGACGGCAGAAGGAGAAGGCACCAGAGAGCGAGGAGAGAGCAGAGAGTAAGGCAGAGAGCAGGCAGGCCAGAGAAGAGAGGCAGAGGCGAGCAGAGAGCGAGGGGCAGAGAGAGAGAGAGGCAGACGAGAGAGAGAGGGCAGAGAGAGAGAGAGGCAGAGAGGAGTGAGAGGGGAGAGAGGGCCAGAGGGGAGGAGAGAGAGAGGGGCGAGAGAGAGAGAGGCAGGAGAGCAGAGGGAGAGAGAGAGGAAGAGAGGGGCAGAGAGAAGAAGAAGAGGGCAGAAGGAGAGAGAGAGGAGAGAGAGAGAGGGCAGAAGACGAGAGGGAGGCAAGAGAGGGGCAGAGGAGAGGAAGGCAGAGAGAGAGAGAGGAGAGGAGAGAGAGAGAGAGGGGAGGAGAGAGAGAGAAGCGGGGGCAGAGAGAGAGAGGGCAGAGAGAGAGAGGCGAGAGAGAGAGGGCAGAGAGAGAGAGAGCAGAGAGAAGAGGAACAAGAGAGGAGAGAGAGGGAGAGAGAGAGAGAGGCAGCAAGAGAGGCAGAGAGAGAGGGCAGAGAGAGGAGGGCAGAGAGAGAGGAGGCAAGAAGAGAGGCAAAGAGAGAGAGGAGAGAGAAAGAGGCAGAGGAAGAAGAGAGAGAGAGAGAGAGGGCAGAGAGAGAAGAGGCAGGAGGAGAGAGGGGCAGACGAAGGAGAGAAGAGGGAGGAGACGGCACAGAGAGAACAGAGGAGAGAGAGAGAGCAGCAGAGAGAGGGGAGCAGAGAGAGAGAGCAGAGAGAGAGAGGGGGCAGAGAGAAGAGGGGGCAGGAAGGGAGAGAGTGGCACGAGGGAGGGAGCAGAGAGAGACAGAGAACGCAGAAGAGGGGCAGAACGAAGAGAGGAGGGGCAGTAGAGAGAGACAGGAGAGGAGAGACGGCAGCAGAGAGACAGAGAGAGAGGCGGCAGAGAGAGACGAGAGCAGCAGGCGGCAGAGAGAAGAGAGAGGCCAGACGAGAGAGAGAGCGACGAATGAGAAGGCAGAGAAGAGAGACGGGCAGAGAGAGAGAGAGAGAGAGAGAGAGTCAAGAAAACAAGCAAGAGAAGAGCCGAGAGAGCAAAGGCAGAGAGGGGTCAAGAGAAGAAGAGAGAGAGAATAACATCTAACTACAACTAACTAGGTTATAAGTAGTATAGTCATCAGCACAGCACCTGTAGACCAGACCAGGCCCATAGTACTTTGTCCTTAAGTAAGCTATTCTAAATGGTGGTTACATTTCTTAGATCCAACTCACAGTTTCTACTTGAAACAACCACACACCTCAGCTCATGTCAATCAGAGTAATACTGAGGAGTAAAGAGGGGTGGGGTTAGTTTGCGTTTAGAGAGTTATAGTCTTCTTAGATCAGGGCTGCTGAACCCTCCTGTAGGTTGTTGCTCCAACCCTTAGCTGACATACCTGATTTAGCTAGGTAAGGTGTTGGTGAGCAGTGTTGGGTTGGGCGGACCCTGCAGGAGAAGAGCTCTCCGTGAACATGGTTGGGCAGCCTCGTCTTGGATCAACACCAGGCAARAGCTGACTTACAGTGCCTTCAGAAAATATTCACACCCCTTTTTCCAACATTTTATTGTGTTACAGCTTGAATGTAAAATTTATAAAATTTTGATTTTGTGTCATTGGCCTTAATGTCAAAATGTAATTAATTACTTAAAAATGAAAAGCTGAAATGTCTTGATCACCACACAATGATCTGTAAGGTCCTTCAGTTGAGCAATGCATTTCAAATACAGATTCAACCACAAAGACCAGGGAGGTTTTCCAATGCCTCATGAAGAAGGGCACCTATTGGTATATGGTTAAAAAATAAAAAAAAGCAGACATTGAATATTCCCTTTGAACATGGTGAAGTGTTTAATTACACTTTGGATGGTGTATCAATACACCCAGTCACTACAAAGATACAGGCGTCCTTCCTAACTCAGTTGCCGGAGATGAAGGAAACCTCTCAAGGATTTCACCATGAGGCCAATGTTGTCTTTAAAACAGTTAAAGAGTTTAATGGCTGTGATAGGAGAAAACTGCGGATGGATCCACAACATTGTCGTTACTCCACAATACTAACCTAAATGACAGAGTGAAAAGACGGTAGCCTGTACAGAATACAAATATTCCAAAACATGCATCCTGTTTTCAATAAGGCATTAAAGTAAAATCCCCAAAAACACATAACTGAGTACCACTGTTCATATATTCAAGCATTGTGGTGGCTGCATTATGTTATGGGTATGCTTGTCATCGGCAAGGGCTAGGGAGTTTTTTAGGATAAAAATCAATGAAATAGAGCTAAGAACAGGCACATTCCTAGAGGAAAACCTGGTTCAGTCTGCTTTCCACCAGACACTGAGAGATACATTCACCTTTCAGCAGGACAATAACCTAAAACACAAGGCCAAATATACACTGGAGTTGGTTACCAAGATGACATGTTCCTGAGTGGCAAGATGACATGTTCCTGAGTGGCATAGTTAAGTTAAAATCAGCTTGAAAATCCATGGCAAAACTTGAAAATGGCTGTCTAGCAATGATCAACAACCAACTTGACAGAGATGGAAGAATTTTCTAAAGAATAATGTGCAAATATTGTTTAATAAAGGTGTGCAAAGCTCTTTGAAACTTGCCCAGAAAGACACACAGGTGTAATCACTGCCAAAGGTGATTCTAACATGTATTGACTCAGGGGTGTGAATTCTTATGTAAATTAGAGATATCTGTATTTCATTTTCAATAAATGTGTAGACATTTGTAAAAACATGTTTTCACTTTGTCATTATGGGGTATCGTGTGTAGATGGATGGGGAAAAACATGTTTAATCCATTTTAATTTCAGGCTGTAACACAACAACATGCGGAATAAGTCAAGGTTGTTATGCTGATGAATGAGGACCCAAAAGCGACGTAATAGAAAACAGAGTCTTTATTCCAGTATCAAACAAACAATGATTCTCCTGGATATTATCAAAGGTAAATCCAAAACAGGAAACTGAAATCCTCTCGTCAGTAGAGAGGAARGACTGGAGACGCGACCACAGACTGCAGGTCGCTTCAGGAAGGCACAGGCCGTAGCTGACATAGACACCTGCTCACACGCAGCATCTGAAGAAGGCAAAAACACGACAGGGCGGAACAAGGACACAGGACAGCAAACATCAAACAAGAATCCGACAAGGACAGAAGCGGAAAACAGAGGGAGAAATAGGGACTCTAATATTCCGGAGACCTCGGAAGGCCAGGAAGTAGCTGGTGGCACGAGACGAAGACTCTGAAACGGTCCAGAGAGATCGGAGACCTGAGCGGCCAGGGTCTCAACGGCATGACGAGCAGCAAACAATTCCTGCTCGTGTCTGCCGAGCATTGCTCCCTGGAACTCGACGGCAGTGTTGAGAGAATCCATAGTCGCGGGTCCATCTTGGTCGGATTCTTCTGTTATGCTGATGAATGAGGACCCAAAAGCGACGTAATAGAAACAGAGTCTTTATTCCAGTATCAAACAAACAATGATTCTCCTGGATATTATCAAAGGTAAATCCAAAACAGGAAACTGAATCCTCTCGTCAGTAGAGAGGAACGACTGGAGACGGCGACCACAGACTGCAGGTCGCTTCAGGAAGGCACAGGCCGATGACATAGACACCTGCTCACACGCAGCATCTGAAGAGGCAAAAACACGACAGGGCGGAACAAGGACACAGGACAGCAAAACAACACAAGAATCCGACAAGGACAGAAGCGGAAAACAGAGGGAGATAGGGACTCTAATCAGAGGGCAAAATAGGGGACAGGTGTGAAAGAGTAAATGAGTCGTTAGGGAATGAGAAACAGCTGGGAGCAGGAACGGAACGATAGGAGAGAGAGCGGGAGAGGGAGAGAGGGAGGAGGAGAGAGAGGATAGAAAGAGGAAAGAACCTAATAAGACCAGCAGAGGGAAGCACAGGGACAAGACATGATGATCAAAACACTGACAAAGGTGCTGTATCTGCAGAGATCTTGATGTCATCTCAGCTGTAGATGAAT
>NW_019944127.1:60863-72745 GCF_002910315.2 Salvelinus sp. IW2-2015
TTCTTAATCAGAGGGCAAAATAGGGGACAGGTGTGAAAGAGTAAATGAGAGTCGTTAGGAGAATGAGAAACAGCTGGGAGCCAGGAACGGAACGATAGAGAGAGAGAGAGCGGGAGGAGAGGAGAGAGGAGGAGGAGAGAGAGGATAGAAAGAGGGAAAGAACCTAATAAGACCAGCAGAGGGAAGCACAGGGACAAGACATGATGATCAAAGAGACAAAAAATGACAGTACCCCCCACTCACCGAGCGCCTCCTGGCGCACTCGGGAGGGAACCTGGCGGCAACGAAGGAAATCATCAATCAACGAACGGTCAGCACGTCGAGATGGAACCCAACTCCTCTCCTCAGGACCGTACTCCAATCCCTAAGTATGGTAGTGACCACGTCCCCGAGAACGCATGTCCATGATCTTCCGTACCTTGTAAATAGGAGCGCCCTCGACAAGGACGGGGGGGGGAGGGAAGACGAACGGGGGCGCGAAGAAAAAGGCTTGACACAAGAGACATGGAAGACAGGGTGGACGCGACGAAGATGTCGCGGAAGAAGCGTCGCACAGCGACAGGATTGACGACCTGAGAGACACGGAAGGGACCAATGAAGCGGAGTCAACTTGCGAGAAGCTGTCGTAAGGGAAGGTTACGAGTGGAAAGCCACACTCTCTGACCGCACAATACTAGGACTCTTAATCCTACGTTTATTGGCGGCTCTCACAGTCTGCGCCCTGTAACGGCAAAGTGCAGACCTGACCCTCCTCCAGGTGCGCTCACAACGTTGGACAAAGCCTGAGCGGAGGGAACGCTGGACTCGGCGAGCTGGGACGAGAACAGAGGAGGCTGGTACCCAAGATCTCTCTGAAACTGAGATAGCCGGTAGCAAAGAACGAGGAAGCGAGTTGGAGCGTACTCAGCCCAGGGGAGCTGTTCTGCCCAAAGACGCAGGGTTTCGAAACGAAAGGCTGCGTAATATGCGACCAATCGATCTGATTGGCCTTTCTGCTTGACCGTTAGACTGGGATGAAACCCGGAAGAGAGACTGACGGAAGCACCAATCAAACGACAGAACTCCCTCCAAAACTGTGACGTGAATTGCGGGCCTCTGTCTGAACGGCGTCTAACGGAAGGCCATGAATTCTGAACACATTCTCATGATGATTTGTGCCGTTCTCTTAGCGGAAGGAAGCTTAGCGAGGGGAATGAAATTGCCGCCTTAGAGAACCTATCGATAACCGTAAGAATCACAGTCTTCCCCGCAGACGAGGCAGACCGGTAATAAAGTCTAAGGCGATGTGAGACCATGGTCGAGAAGGATGGGAAGCGGTCTGAGACGACCGGCAGGAGGAGAGTTACCTGACTTAGTCTGCGCGCAGTCAAACAAGCAGCCACGAAACGGCGCGTGTCCCGCTCCTGAGTAGGCCACCAAAACCGCTGGCGAATGAGAGCAAGCGTACCCCGCAACGCCGGGGGTGGCCAGCTAACTTGGCAGAATGAGCCACTGAGAACAGCCAGACGAGTAGAGACAGGGAACGAACAGAAGGTTACTAGGACAAGCGCGCGGCGACGCAGTGTGAGTGAGTGCTTGCTTTACCTGTCTCTCAATTCCCCAGACAGTCCAAAACCTCGACAACTACGATATACAGTTGAAGTCGAAAGTTTACATAAACCTGAGCCAAATTAATTTAAACTCAGTTTTTCACAATTCCTGTCATTTAATCCTTGTAAAAATTCCCTGTCTTAAGTCATATAGGATCACCACTTTATTAAAAAAAAAGTGAAATGTCAGAATAATAGTAGAGAGAATGATTTATTTTAGCTTCTATTTCTTTCTTCACATTCCTAGTGGGTCATAAGTTTACATACACTCAATTAGTATTTTGTAGCATTGCCTTTAAATTGTTTAACTTGGGTCAAACGTTTCGGGTAGCCTTCCACAAGCTTCCCACAATAAGTTGGGTGAATTTTGGCCCATTCCTCCTGACAGAGCTGGTGTAACTGAGTCAGATTTGTAGGCCTCCTTGCTCACACACGCTTTTTCAGTTCTGCKCACAAAATTTTTATAGGATTGAGGTCAGGGCTTTGGGATGGCCAGTCCAATACCTTGACTTTGTTGTCCTTAAGCCATTTTGCCACAACTTTGGAAGAACGCTTTGGGTCATTGTCCATTTGGAAGACCCATTAGCGACCAAGCTTTAYCTTCCTGACTGATGTCTTGAGATGTTGCTTCAATATATCCACATAATTTTCCTGCCTCATGATGCCATCTATTTTGTGAAGTGCACAAGTCCCTCCTGCAGCAAAGCGCCCCCACAACATGATGCTGCACCCCAGTGCTTCACGGTTGGGATGGTGTTCTTCGGCTTGCAAGCGTCCCCCTTTTTCGTCCAAACATAACAATGGTCATTATAGCCAAACAGTTCTATTTTTGTTTCATCAGACCAGAGAACATTTCTCTAAAAAGTATGATCTTTGTCCCCATGTGCAGTTGCAAACCGTAGTCTGGCTTTTTATGGCGGTTTTGGAGCAGTGGCTTCTTCCTTGCTGAGCAGCCTTTCAGTTTATGTCGATATAGGACTCGTTTTACTGTGGATATAGATACTTTTGTACCTGTTTTCTCCAGCAATGTCCTTTGCTGTTGTTCTGGGATTGATTTACACTTTTTGCACAAAAGTAGGTTCATCTCTAGGAGAAAGAACGCGTCTCCTTCCTGAGCGGTATGACGGCTGCGTGGTCCCATGGTGTTTATACTTGCGTACTATTGTTTGTACAGATGAACGTGGTACCTTTGGGCGTTTGGAAATTGCTCCCAAGGATGAACCAGAGTTGTGGAGGTCTGCCATTTTTTTTCTGAGGTCTTGGCTGATTTCTTTAGATTTTCCAATGATGTCAAGCAAGAGGCACTGAGTTTGAAGGTAGGCCTTGAAATACATCCACAGGTACACCTCCAATTGACTCAAACTATGTCAATTAGCCTATCAGAAGCTTCTGAAGCCGTGACATCATTTCTGGAATTTTCCAAGCTGTTTAAAGGCACAGTCAACTTAGTGTATGTAAACTTCTGACCCACTGGAATTGTGATACAGTGAATAATAAGTGAAATAATCTGGCTGTAAACAATTGTTGGATAAATGACTTGTGTCATTGTTGTTGTTGAAAAACGAGTTTTAATGACTCCAACATAGGTGTATGTAAACTTCCGACTTCAACTGTATCACCTTTTATAGGTGTGTTTTGTATTTATTTTTTAAGGATCCCCTGCCAAGGCAGCAGCTACTCTCAGTGGGGTCCAGCCACATTAAGGCAGTTATGTACAATAAATAAAATCTTACATTTCATAACACTTTTCACAACTCATTAAGGCCACTACTCTATCATCACATAGCTGCAATACAACATCCATGTGTACGTGTGTGTAGAGTGTGTGTGTTGTTGTTTGTATGTGTAAGCATGTGTCTGTACCTGTGTGTGTGTGTCTCTTCACTGCTGTTCTATAAGGTGTATTTTTATCTGTTTTTTCAATCTTATTCTACTGCTTTCATCAATTACCTGATGTGGAATAGAGTTCCATGTAGTCATGGCTCTATGTAGTACTGTGCGCCTCCCATAGTCTGCTCTGGACTTGGGGACCGTGAAGAGACCTCTGGTGGCATGTCTTGTGGGGTATGCATTGGTCTCCGAGCTGTGTGCTGGTAGTTCAAACAGACAGCTCGGTGCATCAACATGTCAATACTTTTTACAAATACAAGCAGTGATGAAGTCAATCTCTCCTCTACTTTGAGCCATGAGAGAATGACATGCATATTATTKATGTTAGCTCTCTGTGTACATCTAAGGGCCAGCSGTGCTGCCCTGTTCTGAGCTAATTGCAGTTTTCCTAAGTTCCTCTTTGTGGTACCTGACCACACGACTGAACAGTAGTCCAGGTATGACAAAACTAGGGCCTGAAATACCTGCCTTGTTGATAGTGTTGTTAAGAATGCAGAGCAGCGCTTTATTATGGACAGACTTCTCCCCATCTTAGCTACTACTGCATCAACATGTTTTGAACATTACAGTTTACAATCCAGGGTTACTACAAGCAGTTTAGTCAATTTCCACGTTATTCATTATAATATTTATTTGAGGTTTAGGGTTTAGTGAATGATTTGTCCCAAATACAATGCTTTTAGTTTTTGAAAGATTTAAGACTAAGCTATTTCTTGCTACCCATTCTGAACCTGACTGCAGCGCTTTGTTAAGTGTTGCAGTAATTTCCTCGCTGTAGTAGCTGGCGTGTATAGTGTTGAGTCATCCGCATACATAGACACACTGGCTTTACTCAATTAGTAATTAGTAAAGATTGAAAAAATATGAAAAAGTAAGGGGCCTAGACAGCTGCCCTGGGGAATTCCTGATTCTACCTGGATTATGTTGGAGAGGCTTCCATCAAAGAACACCCTCTGTGTTCTGTTAGACAGGTAACTCTTTGTCCACAATATAGCAGCGGGTGTAAAGCCATAACACATACGTTTTTCCAGCAGCAGACTTTGATTGATAATGTCAAAAGCCACACTGAAGTCTAACAAAACAGCCCTCACAATATTTTTATCAATTTCTCTCAGCCAATCATCATTCATTTGTGTAAGTGCCAATCATGTTGAATGTCCTTCCCTATAAGCGAGCTGAAAGTCTGTAAAATAGCATTGTATCTGGTCAAACACAATTCTTTCCAAAAGTTTACTAAGGGTCGGAAACAGGCTAATTGGTCAGCTATTTGAGCCAGTAAAGAGGGCTTTACTATTCTTAGGTAGCGGAATGACTTTTGCTTCCCTCCAAGCCTGGGGGAACACACTTTCTAGTAGGATTAAATTGAAAATATGGTAAATAGAATATCGTCCGCTATTATCCTCAGTAATTTTCCATCCGAGTTGTCAGACTCAGGTGGCTTGTCATTGTTGATAGACAACAATAATTGTTGGTCAATAGTAATGACATCTCAGCCATAGTTGAGTACATCACCTTCTTACATCACCTTCTATAAGTGTGTTGCTCATATACGTGTTGGGAATATTACACCTCTTTTTGKGAGAAAATTTTATTTTCTTTGTAAAAATTTCAGCAAACGCAATGCATGTAAATGTCAATAAGGATGTTACTGTGTATTTTCTTGCTTATCAAACATACAGTACCAGTCATAAGTTTGAACACACCTACTCATTCCAGGGTTTTTCTTTATTTGTACTATTTTCTACATTGTAGAATAATAGTGAAGACATCAAAACTATGAAAACAAACATATGGAATCATGTAGTAACCAAAAAAGTGTTTTTGGTTTTGTAGTTTTCTATTCAATGCCATTACAGTATGCATTGACTTAGGACTCAAATGGCAGTTTCTATGCCTTCCACTAGATGTCAACAGTCTGTAGAAATTGTTTCAGGCTTGTATTCTGAAAAATGAGGAAGTAAGAGCAGTCTGAATGAGTGGACCCTAAAGTGTCACAGAGCTTTTTCATGAGCGAGACCGGACAATAACATCGTGCCTTTCTTGTTTACCTTTTAAATTGACGATGTTATTGTCCGGTTGAAATATTATTGATTATTTACGCTAAACACAACCTGAGGATTGAATATAAACATTGTTTGACATGTTTCTATGAACTTTACGGATACATTTTGGATTTTTTTGTCTGCCTTTTTTGACTGCGTTTGAGCCTGTGGATTACTGAAGAAAACGCGCGAACAAAACTGAGGTTTTTGGATATTAAGAGACTTTATCAAACAAAAGGAACATTTATTGAGTAAATGAATGTCTACTGAGTGCAACCATATGAAGATCATCAAAGGTAAGGGATTAATTTTATCTCTATTTCTGACTTGTGTAACTCTTCTACTTGGCTGGTTACTGTTTGTAATGATTTGTCTAGTGGGCTATGTTCTCAAATAATCGTAAGGATGCTTTCGCCGTAAAGCATTTTAAAATCTGACACCGTGGTTGGATTCACAAGCAGTTAATCTTTAAACCTATGTAAAATATGTTTTGTTTTCTGAYTTTTTAAAATGAGTATTTCTGTATTTGAATTTGGCGCCCAGCAGTTTCACTGGCTGTTGAAGAGGTGGGACGCTAACGTCTCACGTACCCAAGAGAGGTTAAAGTAATGATGGACTGTTGTTTCTCTTTGCTTATTTGAGCTGTTCGTGCCATAATATGGACTTGGTCTTTTACCAAATAGGGCTATCTTTGGTTTACCACCCCTACCTTGTCACAACACAACTGATTGGCTCAAACGCATTAAGAAGGATAGAAATTCCACAAATTAACTTTTAAGAAGGCACACCTGTTGATTGAAATGCATTCCATGTGACTACCTCATGAAGCTGGTTGGGAGAATGCCAAGAGTGTGCAAAGCTGTCATCAAGGCAAAGAGTGGCTACTTTGAAGATTCTCAAATATAAAATACATTTGGATTTGTTTAACACTTTTTTGGTTACTACATGATTCCATATGTGTTATTTCATAGTTTTGATGTCTTCCCTATTATTCTACAATGTAGAAAATAGTAAAAATACAGAAAAACCCTTGAATGAGTAGGTGTGTTCAAACTTTCGACTGGTACTGTATATATTTTTCCAAATATATTTAGTCTAACAATCAATATGAATCATATGTATATCAGTTATGTTCCATCTGTTTGTATTGTTTTCAGACAAATATAAAAAGGGCTTGTGGGAAGAAAAATCTGGTCATAAAAATTGTAATCTGTTTTTTCATATTCATATTTCTCTCCAACATTGATACATCCTGAAAGTTTTCCCCAAATGTGACAAAAAGTTTAAATCACTTACACAATGACATAATGGGAAGACAAAAGTAGCGATTCGAATCAAACTTTATTAACCTTGCGTCCAGATGTCAAAGGGTATGCAAATACAGGCTTCTGAACCCGAAACATTATGTATATATCTTTTCTTGTTTTTCATCAGTTTGGTACTCTTTTCTTACAAAACTACGTGCACTTTAAGTACTCAATTCTGCAGCGTACAATCCACAAAAAAATACCAGTTTTACATGATCAAATACTGCACATAGAAAACATTTACAAAGCACAAGTATAAAATTACAGCTCCTTCAAAATCTACAACACTTTGCTCGTTCAAACTCACTATTTGAATGATGGGCCAGACCAGTAAGTAAAAACTGTTTATTACCAACACCAGCCTTAGACCCCAATATCCCCTTGTCCAATCAGCTGATCCATCGATGAGCCTTTACGTCCACACTATTGGCCAAAAGCCTCATCGATCAATCAAGCCATTGTGTATGTGAATACATGTTAAATCTAGATGATCTAAATATCCAATAGATTATCAAAAACATTAAAGTTACTGTGACATTTTCCCAACATTTCTGCAATGTTACTGTGTTACATTGCTACATGTTTGAGAGGAGGGGTTGTTCCCTGGCTATGGATGACCATATGGAGGTCATCTTTAAAGGGGGAAGCTACTGTGGTCTACAACATGGCTTTGGGAGATTCTCATTTGTGATTTGTGACAGACTGTCAGAAGTTGACAGACAAAATGGCTGCTCAGGAACTTGTGCTGTGACTAATGACGATTAGAAACGTGACTTAATGTTGACGAACAGCATTTACGGCAGCAGTAGTAAAATTTGCTCTGTGGCGCAAAAAAACGATATTAAACAATATTCTTATCCTTGCTAAAGGTTGCTATGCTGACAAGCAGACGTAAAGACCTGAAAAATGACTTTCTTGAATATTTTGTTTGTTTATTTTTTGCTCATGGAAAACTTGAGGTTCATCGTAAAATGTTTTTTTTATGTTCTCAGTGCATTTAGTGCTTTGTGAGTCGATGGTGCTAAGCTCTGAAAACTGTTTGTCAATTTGATATGATCCTGCTGAACTAGATGATATCAAAGTTTGAATTACACAATGACTAGCGGTACCCTCCAAATAGTGGACTAGTCCAGTGTTTATTTCTTCAACACTATGGTGGTGCCTACGTTAACATTTTCAACATTTATGGGGTTGTCCTGATTTGTGAAAGGACAGCACAGCACTCCTGGGTACTACCCACTCCTGGGTGCTCCCCACTCCTGGGTACTCCCCACTCCTGGGTACTCCCCACTCCTGGGTACTCCCCACTCCTGGGGACTCCCCACTCCTGGGGACTCCCCACTCCTGGGGACTCCCCACTCCTGGGGACTACCCACTCCTGGGTACTCCCCACTCCTGGGGACTCCCCACTCCTGGGTACTCCCCACTCCTGGGTACTCCCCACTCCTGGGTACTCCCCCTGTCGTTCAAACTGTAGTGATGTTTGTCCATATGGTGTGGTAGAAACCAGTCAGAGGTACTGTATCTAGGGGACTTAAGGCTGGCCCTAGTCGTCACAGCCTAACTGACATAGCTAAGTCCTCTGACACAAGAACATACATTATTATTGACAGAAGAATACCTCTGTATCAGTAGGATGGAAGGCTAAATTCATGCTACATTAGATACAATTGTTCATATTTCTTGCAATTTAAAGATTTCCCATGACACATTGCTGAGTATATATCTAAATTGATTATATCATCATCATTATCATCAACATATTGGAAATACAAGAGATCCTTCAAAGTAACCATGCGGTAAAATATTTTAAGGTTTTTCTAAAGTACAAACGTGTATTAAATTACAGTTCTAAGGTTCATAAATAAATCCGTTAATTCAGCTTCATTAATACATTGGTTAATTCAGCTTCATTAATAAAATCCGTTAATTCAGCTTCATTAATAAATTGGTTGATTCAGCTTCATTAATATATTGGTTAATTCAGCTTCATTAATATTGGTTAATTCAGCTTCATTAATAAAATTGTTTTAATTCAGCTTCATTAATAAATGGGTTAATTCAGCTTCATTAATAAAATCGGTTAATTCAGATTCATTAATAAATTGTTTAATTCAGCTTCATTAATAATGGGTTAATTCATGCTTCATTAATTAATAAATCGGTTAATTCAGCTTCATTAATAAATCGGTTATTCAGCATCATTAATAAATTGTTTAATTCAGCTTTATTAATAAATTGTTTCATTCAGCTTCATTAATAAATGGGTTAATTCATGCTTCATATTAATAAACGTTAATTCAGCTTCATTAATAAATCGGTTAATTCAGCTTCATTATAAATCGGTTAATTCAGCTTCAATTAATAAATTGTTTAATTCAGCTTCATTAATAAATGGGTTAATTCAGCTCATTAATAAAATCGGTTAATTCAGATTCATTAATAAATTGTTTAATTCAGCTTCATTAATAAATGGGTTAATTCAGCTTCATTAATAAATGGGTTAATTCCGGGGATCCGATATTATCTCAATTCAACATTGATAAAATTAATAAATTTCATGACATCATGTGTCTTATTCATGCCTCATTTAAAAGGTCAACCATAGAGCCTATTGTTTTAAATAAATAACCAAAAGGTAAAGACACAGTATAACAGGGACTGAACCAGTACAGGTGAGTCCACCTGGAGAAAACACAAGCAATGAGACAGTACCAACAACAAGCTATGATGTAGAAAAACATTCAGAAAACTACATATACAGAGAGATACTTTTTGCGTTGCTTTTTAAAAATTTGTTTTGTTCAAACTTTCAACATGTACCAGTGCTACAACAGTAGAGCAATGTCTCCTAAAGAAAATAAGGCCACCGTAAACTGGACAAGCCTCATTTACAAGGAGAATATAAAGACACATTTCCCTGTTATCACCTTGCAGTCGTCCACAACTCACTCCTCCTCCTAAATGACTCTTCCTAAAATAAAAAAATTTCGTAATAATACTCATTAAAAGAGAATTCATTTGCAGTTGGTTTCAGACATAATAACCCAGTTGCATGAAGAAAGTCTTTCAAAACACTAAGAAAGGTTTCTGGATGATTCCACAGGAGATTCTACAGGAGATTCTAAGGGAATCTACAGAGATTCTACAGGAGATTCCACAGGAGATCCACAGAGATTCTACAGGAGACCACAGGAGATTCTACAGGAGATTCTACAGAGATCACAGGAGATTCCACAGGAGATTCTACAGGAGATTCTACAGGAGATTCTACAGGAGATCCACAGGAGATTCTACAGGAGATTACCAGGAGATTCTACAGGAGATTCTACAGGAGATCAACAGGAGATTCTACAGGAGATTCTTACAGGAGATTCTACGGAGATTCACAGGAGATTCTACAGGAGATTCCTACAGGAGATTCACAGGAGATTCCAAGGGATTCTACAGGAGATTCTACAGGAGATTCGATTTACAGGAAGATTCTACAGGAGATTCACAGGAGATTCACAGGAGATTCTACAGGAGATTCTACAGGAGATTCTACAGGAGATTCACAGGAGATTCTACAGGAGATTCTACGGAGATTCTACAGGAGATTCCACAGGAGATTTACGGGATTCTACAGGAGATTCCAGGAGATCTACAGGAGATTTACAGGAAGATCTACAGGAGATTTCCACAGGAGATTCTACAGGAGAGTCCACAGGAGATTCTACAGGAGATTCTACAGGAGATTCCTACAGGAGATTCACAGGAGCATTCTCAGAGATTCCACAGGAGATTCTACAGGAGATTCTACAGGAGATTCCTACAGGAGATTCACAGGAGATTCTACAGGAGATTCTACAGGAGATTCCACAGGAGATTCCACAGGAGATTCCACAGGAGATTCTACCAGAGATTCTACAGGAGATTCTACAGGAGATTCCACAGGAGATTCCACAGGAATTCTACAGGAGATTCTACAGGATGAGCAAGCTCTGTGGACAGGGTTACATTGCAAGGAACAAAAAAAAAACGAAACAATGAAATTATTTCTATAAAAAACGACTCGTATTCAACGATGACAGGAGACATCGTCAGTGTGTGAGGATACATTCACCACTTCACTGTGTAGTATTTTAAAGCTGTGGCCAATGAGACGCAGGAGAACATAACAGACAAGCTGACTAAGCATACCTGCAAATAGTCAATATGCCCCGTTCATTCCACCTCCCTGTTCAGGTGCATCAACATTCCGTCACATGCCAGCCACACAAGAGAATACAAGCAAACTACCTGTAATTCCATCCACTTTTTCCCTTTCTGATTGTCAGCCTCTCTTCTCTGTCTCTCACACACTCACACACATGCTTCTTCTCACCAAATCACTCTCATCAAACCCTGTGCTGACAATCAATTTCTGTCTGCATTAAGGCACCAACACTCTTAACCATCCATCCAGCTCCGGGGTGAAGTTTCCCCTGGGTACAGATCTAGGATCAGCTTCCCCCCCCCCCCTCAATCTTAACCTTAACCATTAGTGGGGGAAATGCAAAACTGACCCAAGATCAGCGTCTAGGAGCAACTTCACCCTACTCCATCAATCCATCTGGGGATGTGCTAGGGTAATTTTGCTGACAAGGACTCGCCCAGCTCCACTGTCGTGGCGTCACCCAGCTCCACTGTCGTGACGTCACCCAGCTCCACTGTCGTGACGTCACCCAGCTCCACTGTCGTGGCGTCACCCAGCTCCTCTGTCGTGGCGTCACCCAGCTCCACTGTCGTGACGTCACCCAGCTCCACTGTCGTGACGTCACCCAGCTCCACTGTCGTGGCGTCACCCAGCTCCACTGTCGTGGCGTCACCCAGCTCCACTGTCGTGGCGTCACCCATCCCCTTTCAGCAGAGCTACTCTACCTGATACATATACTGTAACACTTTCCTTTATAGTCCTGTTGCTTTACTTTACAGTCATGTTGCTTTACTTTACAGTCCTGTTGCTTTACTTTACAGTCCTGTTGCTTTACTTTACAGTCCTGTTGCTTTACTTTACAGTCCTGTTGCTTTCC
>NW_019944127.1:72770-76880 GCF_002910315.2 Salvelinus sp. IW2-2015
ACGTTCACCCAGCTCCACTGTCGTATGGGCGTCCACCCAGCTCCTTGTCGGGGCGTCACCCACAGGCTCCACGGCGTTGACGTCACCCAGCTCCACTGTCGTGCGTCACCCAGCTTCCACTGTCGTGCACGTCAACCCAGCTCCACTGGTCGTGGCTCAAGACCCATCCCCTTTCAAGCGAGAGCCTAACTCTACCTGATTACAAATACCTGTAACACTTTCCTTTATAAGGTCCGTTTTGCTTTACTTTACCAGTCCTGTTTTGGCCTTTACCTTCTAACAGTCCCTGTGCTTTACTTTACAGTCCTGTTGCTTTACTTACCAGTGCGCCTCCTGTTGCTTTTTTACTTTACAGTCCTGTTGCTTTCCTTTACATCCTGTTGCTTTCCTTCCACAGTCCTTTTGCTTACTTGACAAGTCGCTGTTGCTTATTTTACAGTTCCCCTGTGCGTTCCTTACAGGTTCTTGTTGCTTTCTCCCTTTACAAAAGTCCTGTGCCTTTCCTTTACATCCCTGTTGCTTACTTTAACCAGTCCTGTGCTACTTGACAGGTCCTGGTGCTTTACTTTACAGTCCTGTTGCTTTTACTTTACAGTCCTGTTGCTTTACTTTACAGTCCTTGGTGCTTTACTTTACAGTCCTGTTCTTACTGTACAGTCCTGTTCTTTAACTTTACAGTCCTGGGTGCTTACTTTACCAGTCCTGGTGCCTGCTTAATTACCAGTATCCTGTTTGCTTTTACTTTACAAGTTCCTGGTGCTTTAATTTACACAGTCCTGTTGCTTTTACTTTACAGCAAGTCCCTGTTGCTTTTCCTTTTACAGTCCCTGTTGCTTTACTTTACAGTCCTGTTTCTTTACTTTACAGGTCCTGTCGCTTTACTTACCAGTCCTGTTGCTTTACTTACATCCTGGTGCTTTAATTTACAGTACCGTTGCTTGCTTTTACATTCTGTTGCTTCCTTTACAGTCCTGTGCTTTACTTTACCAGTCCTGTTTCTTTACTTTTACCAGTCCCTGTTTCTTTACTTTACCAGTCCTGATTGCTTACTGTACAGTCCTAGGCTGTTGCTTTACTTTACAGTCCTGTTGCTTTACTTTACAGTCCTGTTGCTTTACTTTACAGTCCTGGTGCTTTACTTTACAGTCCTGTTGCTTTATTTTACAGTCCTGTTGCTTTACTTTACAGTCCTGTTGCTTTACTTTACAGTCCTGTTGCTTTACTTTACAGTCCTGTTTCTTTACTTTACAGTCCTGTTACAGTCCTGAAACCCCCAAATTTGACCATGTAAACTCAAGAACATACCAGGTAAATAGTGGTCTGTAAAGTTAATCAACATTATAACACCTGACCATGTCTGCAAGATGTCCTACTATCAGGAAACTGTGCCACAGCTCAAGTGAAGTACAATTTACAAGTGGCCTTAATAACAAATAACTACACATTCTTCAGTAGCTGACATATGACCTTTGACCCTTCTGTCTGCCCTTTGCCTTAATAAACATCACATAGTTCAAGWTAATTTGAAAGACAAAAATCACAACACGACTATATTTTTTGAAGAAAGTCGATATGTCAACACTGTCCTGTTCCCTTTTGGTATATATTTGGAAAAACATCTTCTACACTTGTGAAAACAAAGTCCCTTTACATTTAGGTATTCACTCWCAGCCTCTTTATCAAACTTCAAACTTCTCAAGTTATGTTGTTAGCATTGTGTAGCAACTAGCTACTCAATATATACGGTAGTTTTTGGGACACACACAACCTCATACAAGTTCCCAAACATGTCACAATCACAAAATGTCAATATCTAGTTGTCTTTTCAATAGCTCAATAGGACTAATGATCCAGCTGTGAACAGGTCTGGTTCTCAGTTATACAGTTATATTGAAATAATTAAAGTTTAGTTTTAATAAATTCTTTGTATTTTTTTTTTCTTCTTTCCAACAAACATATTGTTGTTTTTATCAGCATTCAGTCGCGCATTTTGTTGAAGAAAACATGTGCAAATACAGAAAAAAACCAAAGCAGTATTTTTTTATACATCATGCTAGCTGCCCACAAAAATAGATAAAAAAGTACATTTAAAACTACTTCATAAACATGAGCATATAGAAGTTCTCTCTGTGCTGCAAACATTAAAGGAAATTATTTCATATCCCTGACTAAATATATCAACGAACACAAAAAAAACAAATAAAAAATCCAACTGTATTGACAAAACTACGAGATAAAAGATTTTCTAATCATTTAAAATGCTATTCTAGAACAGAGTGTAAAGTGTTCCGGAATGTCTTTATGTCTGTGTCTCTCCACAGCAGGTTCCAGAAACACACATCATTCAATGTAAAGTGTATTAACAAAATGATTTGTAGAAATATTTGTTGTAAGGAAAGTTTGGTCATTACAGCCAACTAACAGTAACACAGTAGAAACACTGAGTACGTGTTTACATGCACACTAGTTGTTCAACTGATTATGGCAGTAGGCCCAATATGCTTTTAGTCATGTAAACAACTTAAATCGGGTGTAAGATCAAAATCGGAGTATGTACCAGCTCCAGCAGCGCAAGCCTCCATCTTAATGCATAAGTGGGGCGGCAGGTAGCCTAGTGGTCAGAGTGTTGGATTAGTAACCGAAAGGCTGCAAGATCAAATCCCCGAGCTGACAAGGTAAAACATCTGTCATTCTGCCCCTGAACAAGGCAGTTAACCCACTGCTCCTAGGCTGCCATTGAAAATAAGAATTTGTTCTTAACTGACTTGCCTAGTTAAATAAAAAGTGAAGTGAGTTTGGAAAACCTCAACAAAAAAAGAATGCATGTTAGAAGTGGTTTTCACATACAGACTTTATATTGCCAAACTCAGAATCAAATAGGCTTCCCAAAAATAACATGGTCTCTGTGGTGGGATGTTAATTTCGATTGACGATTTTTTGGTTGTTGCATTTATCAAAGTCCCATCGGGTAGCTTGATTTCATTTGAGTCCATGTTAACATGATTAGGGCAAACATTCTTCTTGCAAAGCATGTAAACATTTAAAATRAAACTATTATATTAAAATCGGAGATTTCACAATAATTCGATTCGTGTGTGCATGTAACCATACTCAACAAGGCCCCTGATTCCAGATAAGTACACGTAAATAGAATGGAAAGGAATTCCCTTTTTATGAACTTTTCTCTCGATGCGTATTCTGACCTTGAACTTGCTAATTCACCTGCTATTCGTTTTGTGGGGTTGAGATGGAATAAATGAAGGCGTGTCTACCGATACCCTGTATTCTGACCTTGATTTATATTCCCTCATAATTCCACCACCTTTATACACGAGGAAACRAAGAATAAGGCCTAGTGAACCTGCCAGTTCCAAGTGAGAAAAAAAAACATACTTTAACACCATTCTCCATGCACTGTCATTTACAATTTGATAAGAGCTCTTGATAAGAGCTGGGTAAATGGATAAGGGGATTGTAAATATGAACGACACGTTTTAGATCTAGTTTACCATATAATTGCTAGAAACAAATATGAAAACCAGTTATTTGGCAGCAAACTGAAATATACCAACAAACATATCAAAATTATAATTAAAGGTACAGCGTATTTTAAAGGGATGGCTTTAAGATAAATGTACTGAAAACCCTATTGACTGAAAACTCCGCGAGAAAATCTGTTGGTCAACAAATGGGAGAGAGTTTTCAGCGGTTTAATGAAATGTATTCAGAGCCGCACAAGGTAGCCAACACCTGCAGTACGCGTTACGTGACTGAATACGGTAAATATAAATACCAAATACGGAGAAGTGGGTTGGGAAAGGCATGCGTAGGAAAAATGTAAATTCCTAATTCGGAATCAGTCCCTAAACAGATTAGAGAGATTTAAGAAGTAATCTAAGACCTGACCAATGTGTCCAGATTAGATCCACGATGATATGTAAAACTGGTGATCAGCAGAAATGTCCAAGATACTATATCAGTAAACAAGATGACAATATGTTTTTGAGTTTGAGCATGTACTGGAACGAATCAGACGTCACCTACTGGTTGTACTGGAACGAATCAGACGTCACCTACTGGTTGTACTGGAACGAATCAGACGTCACCTAC
>NW_019944127.1:77465-78872 GCF_002910315.2 Salvelinus sp. IW2-2015
GTGTGTGTGTGTGTGTGTGTGTGTGTGTGTGTGTGTGTGTGTGTGTGTGTGTGTGTGTGTGTGTGTGTGTGTGTAGGGTGGGAGATCCCACCACAGACATCAGAAAGACTTCTTTCTCACCAATGTTTCCCACCTCCTACTTACGGTCAAAATCAGGAAGTGTAGATAAAAACTACAAACAAGAAATCAAGTGGAAGTTGATCCAAAAGGTTCTAGCCTGTAGACATGCTGGTGGGGCAGAAGCGTACAGTATCACCTCTGGGATATGAAGTCCAGTGTGGTTCGCACTAACAGGGTCTACAGTGAACGACGACTACAGCCCAGACTACCCAGAAGCCTTTGTGCTGAACGCTCTTGAGGAAGGTTTGAGGTCCATTCCTGTGAGGGTTCAGTTTGTCAGTTGGTCCTCCTGTGTCCCACAATGCAGCTTGTCGACGAGGGATGCTGGTAGTTTGGGACTTTGTTCTCGGTGGAAACGATGCCCCTCCATCTCCCTAAACTCAGTGTAGAGTGTCACGTTCTTCATGTTCTTTAGACAGTGACTGATTAGCTAAATAAATAAATGACCATCTATATATCTGATTAGAATCTTAAAGGGCAAGCTAAAAATAGCACTTTAAAATGTCTCAATAAGGGTTGCAAGCAAACGTGTAGGATGCAGCCAGTACACACATGAACACACGTATCTATATTAGCTATCTAATATCTATATACTTATTAACTCTGGCTTGTGGACATGATCAGATTTGCGCTGCTACCTCACATAATAGTGATTATGTAAACATCCAAAAAGCCTGTTGATTTTTCTTCATAATGTGACCCGTCTCTCTCCTCCCCAACTTGTGTGTGTGTGTGTGTGTGTTTGTGTGTGTGTTTGTGTGTGTGTTTGTGTGTGTGTTTGTGTGTGTGTGTTTAAAATATCTAATATATTTTTTTGCATTATATCTAAGTCATAGACTCTGCTACATATCCAGACGTATATATACTGTGTAACTTGCACGACTGATAGTAACAATAAAAATTGCTTTGGTTTTGAAAAATAAAGTTGTTTTTCTTCTTAGTTTGGCATAGAGTTTAAAACCTGTCTTCAGGAATGATCTGACCCTGGGATGAGAAGTAGTGCCTTGGGATGAGAAGTAGTGCCTTGGCCTGAGTCCCAAATGGCTCCCTATTCCCTTAAAAGTGAACCACTTTCGTCAGGATCTGGTCAAAGTAGTGCACTATATAGTGAATAGGGTTCCATTAGGGACGCACCCTTGGAATTCTGGGATCGGGGAATGTGGAACGGGGCAATCACTCAACCACCCTGGGATTCTGAGATGAGGTAGGGGACTGGGATTCTGAGATGGGGCAGGGATTCTGAGATGGGGCAGGGATTCTGAGATGGGACAGGGATTCTGAGATGGG
>NW_019944127.1:78897-85454 GCF_002910315.2 Salvelinus sp. IW2-2015
CAATACGTAGAATTGTCATAACTAGCACTCCTGAGTAG
Organism: Salvelinus sp. IW2-2015; assembly: GCF_002910315.2. Classification (NCBI taxonomy): domain Eukaryota; kingdom Metazoa; phylum Chordata; class Actinopteri; order Salmoniformes; family Salmonidae; genus Salvelinus; species Salvelinus sp. IW2-2015. The sequence continues at coordinate 78,936 of NW_019944127.1, forward strand.
TAACAGTACAATCTGCTTTGGGTTTAAAAAATAAAGTCGTTTTTCTTCTTAGTTTGGCATAGAGACTTTAAAAACTGGTTTTCGGACAACTGACCTGACCCTGGCGATTGGAGAAAGAAAGAAAAAGAAATGCCTTTTGTTCCAAATGCACCCTATTCCCTGTGGCTCTGGTTCATTGTAGTGCACTAGTATGTGGGATAGGTTCAAAGGCTGCCATTTTTGGGAGCATTAGCCTTAGGAATTCTGGGATCAGGGAAATGTCAAAATGGGCATCCACTCAGGGGGCAGGGGGCAGGGGGCAGAAGCGGAAAGGGGACAGGGGGCAGGGGGCAGGGGCAGGTTCTGAGATGGACAGGGGACAGGGACAGGGGCAGGGGGCAGGGGCAAGGGGACAGGGGACAGGGGAGCACGGGGAGGGGCAGGGGACAGTAGGAGACAGGGATTAATACTAGTAAGTGGGCAGGGAGGAACAGGGACAGGGGGAGTCAGAGGGCAGGGGCAGGGGACAGGGGGCAGGCAGGGGACTAGGGAGGACAGGTAGGCAGGGAACAGGGGACAGGGCAGGGGCAGGGGGACAGGGGGCGGGGGACAGGGAGGCGGACAGGAGGGCAGGGGACAAGCAGAGGGGACAGGGGGACAGGGAGCAGGGGGCTGGGGACAGGGGGCAGGGGACAGGGGGCAGGGGACAGGGGGAGGGTCATGGGACAGGGGGCAGGGGGCAGGGGACAGGGGACAGGGGACAGAGGGACAGGGAGGCAGGAATAGGGGACAGGGGGCAGGGGAAGGGGCAGGCGGAGAGGGGCAGGAGGACAGGGGAGGGGATCAGGGAATTCTGAAGATGGGACAGAAGGAAGCAGGGGGACACGGGACGACAGGGGACAGGGGAAAGGGATTCGAGATGGGAGACAGTGGGGACAGCGGGCAGGGATTCTGACGAGGGACAGGGGTCAGGCGGTCAGGGTGACAGGGGGCAGCGGCAGCGGAGCAGGAGGGCGGAGCAAGGGGCAGACAGGGAGGGCAGGCAGGGACAGGGGACAGGGACATGGCAGGGACAGCAGTGGGCCAGGGACAGGGGACAGGGAGCCAGGGGGCAGTGAGATGGGACAGGGATTCTGAGATGGGACAGGGGTCCGGGGACAGGGGACAGGGATATTGGGCAGTAAGTAGTGCTACTATAATGCTATGTTCTGGTAAATCATGTAATCTGACGTAGTTATGGGGATGGATCTGAGGATCAGCGTGTTGGAGTGTGTGTGTGTGGCAGGGGGGCGTTTATGTATGGGCACGTGTGTATGCAGAAGCCTGCATGTATACACGTCTGACTGCGTTTCTGCGTGTATAATATCTGCATGATGAGTGTGTGTGTGTATGTATCCCTTCTTGTGTGTGTGTGTGTGTGTGTACTGTTGCTATATAGTTCTCTCTGTCTAGGTACAGGAGGGGCTGGTGGCACAGCTCTCCAGTGAGGACTGGGACAGTTGCCGTGTGAGGGGTCCGATGCTGGGGTCAGCCAGAGACGAGGTGGGGAACAGCTTGTACCATCCGCTCACCGTGGCACCAAGGTCCAACTCATCCAGCATGATCTGAGCCATGCCCATGAAGCACTTGTGGTCCATCCGCCCATAGTCACCCCACACAATCACCTGGGAGAGAGAGGGGAGGGAGGGAGAGGTGGGGAGAGAGAGAAGGGGGACGGGAAATTAAGTCAATGCTTTGATTAGCTAACCATCCCAAAAATGGTATTGCTGCTAGAGATGCAACAAAATTAAGTCATTAAATACTATCCGGCCATGCAAGACGAACATATGGGGTTCTGGAACCACAAAGACGAACATATGGGGTTCTGGAAMCACAAAGACGAACATATGGGGTTCTGGAACCACAAAGACGAACATATGGGGTTCTGGAATCACAAAGACGAACATATTGGGTTCTGGAACCACAAAGATGAACATATGGGGTTCTGGAACCACAGAGACAAACATATGGGGTTCTGGAACCACAGAGACGAACTTATGGGGTTCTGGAACCACAAATACGATTTCTACCACTTCTAGATTGCTAGATATAGCTAGGTATTTACCTGTAGGACTTTGGCCTGAGGACTCTCTTCAAACAGCAGGGCCTGATGGTAGGAGGGGTCTAGAGTCTTCTTCACCACTCTGGTCTTCTTCTTAGCCAGACACGCCCCATTCTCCAACACATACACCTTTACATAGGTCGCTGCAGGAAATGAATGATTAAGTGATTTCAATCCAATTACCCCTGTGATTGGTCAGGATGAAATATAAAGTTGTTTCTATTCAAATCAAGCCTGTGACTAGTCAGTGTACAAGAAATTCACAAAGCCAATTTGAGGAAAACGCTACTGAAGTTCTATCAACACATTGCCTGTAGTACTCTTCAAAAACTCTCTACACAATACCGTTTAGTCATGGTAATTAGGCTTCTCCAAGTTCTGATCCTGCTGCTGGTCATTAGTATCCTACCAAACTTGCTAACTGCCTGGTACTCAGCACTCTATTGTCCCTCTAATCAATCTGACATCAATGCAAATGTTTTCGAAAATCTGAGCTCATGAGCTCATGTTGCGCAACATTTCTATAGGCTATGCAATTGCGTAAGAAAACAGATTGATGGCCTCTAATAAAAAGAGGAGGTTCCCATCAGCTTTCAATAGTCTAGGCCGACTATATTTATTTCTCAACTTTCCTAACATTAAGCATATTGTTTATATTTACAACAGGAGTATAGCCTACCTGGCTGGCATGAAAATAAACCACGGGAAAAACATCCTCCATTCGCTATTTAAGTACATAGATGACATTTATTTATTTCCCGCTGCCCCTGTTTCGATACAGGTGCATGATAATGGTCCATTTTAAATCAAAACAAATTTCACACATGTATTATTTAGTATATCTAAAGACAAGATTGAATCAAGAATAGTCTGCTGGGTGACAATATTAGCCTATCACTTGTGAATGATATATTATCACTTGTGAATGATGCCCAGCATAAGAAACAATGTCTTTTTTTCACTTGTGAATTATATGCTGTCACTAACACTCTTCAGGCAACTTTGTTTTCAAATCATCATGCAGCCTTGCAATGTATTAAAAATGTAAACATATAGCCCAACATTTGTAGAACAACTAAAGTTACATTAATAACTCTACATTAAGTATATAGGAGGACCTGTTTCTTTGTTAACCACTCAACACAGAATAGCCGCATGTGCGCACTCCCTCAAATGGCTTGGAGAAAATATTTATATTTTATTCAGATTTGTTCAATTGTATTCTTCATACTATAAAATAACATAAGATAACGACACAGAGTCAAAAGCAAATCTTGTCTGCTAAATGAACTAGCGTAGCCCACAGCCATATGGCATAGCCAGATCAGGACCTGCTAAATGAACTAGCGTAGCCCACAGCCATATGGCATAGCCACATCAGGACCTGCTAAATGAACTCGTGTAGCCTACAGCCATATGGCATAGCCAGATCAGGACCTAACATAAGAACAACTCAGAGTATGCTATTCTGTTCTTCTGAAATAGACTACATTTCCTTCATATCATGTTTCTTTAGAACTGTCTAAAATAAATAATGGATTTATTGTTTAGATGTAGGCTACATTACATGGAATTATTATACTTTTWAAAATGGCTTGTAGGCCATTTGTGGAAGCCAAGAAATGCTAAATGTGTTTATGTTAATTAACGGTCAATGACTGTGAGACCGACAGTTATTTGCTTGACAATAACCGGCTGACAAAGAGTTAGTGACCGCCACAGCCCTAGATGTTGTTCCAACTGTGACTAATAAGACCTACCCAAACCAAAAACCATGGATTGATGGCAGCATTCGCGCAAAACTGAAAGCGGGAACCAGCGCATTTAACCACGGCAAGGTGACTGGGAATATTGTCGAATACAAACAGTGCAGTTATTCCCTCCGTAATGCAATCAAACAGGCAGAACGTCAGTACAGAAACAAAGTGGAGTCGCAATTCAACGGCTCAGACATAAGAAGTATGTGGTAGGGTCTAAAGACAATCACGGATTACAAAAGGAAAACCAGCCCCGTCGCGGACACCAATGTCTTGCTCCTGGACAAGTGAAACACCTTCGCCCGCTTTGGGTTCCCGAGTGGTGCAGCATTCTAAGATACTGTATCTCAGTTTTAGAGGCCTTACTACAGACCATGGTTCGATTCCAGGCTGTATCACAACCGGCTGTGATTGGGAGTCCCATAGGCCGGCACACAATTTGCCCAGCGTAGTAAGGGTTAGGGTTTGACCGGGGTAGGCCGTCATTGTAAATAAGAATTTGTTCTTAACTGATTTGCCTAGTAAAGTAAAGATTTATAAAAATATAAAAACTACCCCGTGCCACCGACACCCTTTGCAACTGGGTCCTGGACTTCCTGACGGGCTGCCCTCATGTGGTGAAGGTAGGAAACAACACCTCCACTACACTGATCCTTAACACTGGGGCCCCATAAGAGTGCATGCTCAGCCCCCTCCTGTACTCCCTGTTCACCAATGACTGTGTGGCCACGCACGCCTCCAACTCAATCATCAAGTTTGCAGACGACACAACAGTAGTAGGCCTGATTACCAACAATGATGAGACAGCCTACAYAGTGGAGGTGAGGGCTCTGGCGGAGTGGTGCCAGGAAAATAACCTCTCCCTCAACGTAAACAAAACAAAGGAGCTGATCATGGACTTCAGAAGACAGCAGAGGGAGAACGCCCCTATCCACATCTACGGGATTGCAGTGGAGAAGGTGAAAAGCTTCAAGTTCCTTGGCGTACACATCACTGACAATGTGAAATGGTCCACCCACACAGACAGTGTGGTGAAGAAGGGGCAACAGCGCCTCTTCAACCTTAGGATGCTGAAGAAATTCGGTGTGGCCCCTAAGACCCTCACAAACTTTTACAGATGCACAATTGAGAGCATCCTGTCGGGCTGTATCGCCTGGTACGGCAACTGCACTGCCAGCAACCCCAGGGCTCACAAGAAGGTGGTGCAGTCTGCCCAACGTATCACCCGGGGTACACTGCGTGCCCTCCAGGACACCAAATAAAATACAATTTTATTTGTCACATGCGCCAAATACAACAGTTGTAGGCCTTGAAATGCTCACTTACAAGCCCTTAATAAACAAAGTAGTTAAAAAAAAATTGTTAAGAAAATATTTTCTAAATAAACTAAAGTAAAAAATACATATAAATAAATAACACAATAAAATAACAATAATGAGCATATATACAGGGGGTACCGGTACTGAGTCAATGTGCGGGGGTACATTTTAATTGATGTAATTTATACATGTAGGAAGGTGTAAAGTGACTATGCATAGATAATAAACAGTGAGTAGCAGGAGAGTCAAAAAAAGGGGGTGTCAATGCAAATAGTCTGGGTGGCCATTTGATTAGTTGTTCAGGAGTCTTATGGCTTTGGGGGTAGAAGCTGTTAAGGAGCCTTTTGGACCTAAACTTAGTGCTCTGGTACCACTTCTAGTGTGGTAGCAGAGACAACAGTCTATGATTTGGGTCACTGGAGTCTTTGACACTTTTTTGGGCCTCCTCTGACAACGCCTAGTATATAGGTCCTGGATGGCAGGATGCTTGGCCCCAGTGATGTACTGGGCTGTACGCACTACCTTCTGTAGCGCCTTACGGTCGGATGCCGAGCAGTTGCCATACCAGGCGGTGAAGCAGGATACTCTCGATGGTGCGGCTGTAGAACTTTGAGGATCGGGGACCCATGCCAAATCTTTTTAGTCTCCTGAGGGGGAAAAGGCATTGCAGTGCCCTCTTCACGACTTTCTTGGTGTGTTTGGACCATGATAGTTTGTTGGTGATGTGGACACCAAGGAACTTAAAACTCTTGACCCGCTCCACTACAGCCCCTTCGATGTGAATGGGGGCATGTTCGGCCCTCCTTTTCCTGTAGTCCACGATCATCTCCTTTGTCTCGCTCACGTTGAGGGAGAGGTTGTTGTCCTGGCACAACACTGCCAAGTCTCTGATCTCCTCCCTATATGGGCGGTCTCGTCGTTGTCGGTGATCAAGCCTACTACTGATGTGTTATCTGCAAACTTAATGATGGTGTTGGATTCGTGCTTGGCCAAGCAGTCGTGAGTGAACAAGGAGTACAGGAGGGTTCAATCTTAGCCCTGTATTGAAGCTTTGCCTGTTTGATGATTTGTCTGAGGGCATGAACACCTACAGCACCCAATGTCACAGTAAGGCCATCAAGGACATTAACCACCCGAGCAACGGCCTGTTCACCCCGCTATCATCCAGAAGGAGAGGTCAGTACAGGTGCATCAATGCTGGGACCGAGAGACTGAAAAACAACTTCTATCTCAAGGCCGTCAGACTATTAAGTTGCCATCACTAGCCGGCTTTCACCCGATTACTCAACCCTGCACCTTAGAGGCTGCTGCCCCACATACAGACAGGGAATCACTGGTCACTTTAATAATGTTACTCCACCCT
>NW_019944128.1:0-3691 GCF_002910315.2 Salvelinus sp. IW2-2015
AGGGCGTGCGGCCCCCCCGAAAGAAATGACCACCCCACACCATGACTGACCCACCGCCAAACCGGTATTGCTGGAGGATGTTTGCAGCAGCAGAACGTTCTCCACGGCGGTTCCAGACTCTGTCACGTCTGTCACGTGCAGTATTTGGAACCTGCGTTATCTGTTGAAGAAGCACAGGGCTGCCAGTGGCGAATTTGCCAATCTTGGTGTTCTCTGGCAATACCAACGTCTTGACGGTGTTGGGCTGTAAGCACCAACCCCCACGTGGACGGTCGGCCCTCATACCACCCTCATGAGTACTGTTTCTGACCGTTTGAGCAAGACACATGCACATTTGTGGCCTGCTGGAGATCATTTTGCAGGGCTCTGCATTTTTTTGTTTTGCTCCTCCGGCTACTCCTTGCACAAAGGGCGGCAGGGGCGGGTAGCGGTTCCTGACTGCTGGGGTTGTTGCCCTCCTACGGCCTACCACTCCACGTTCTTGATGTTACTCGCCTGTCTCCTCGGTAGCGTTCTCCATGCTTCTGGACATCTACGCTGTACAGACCAGCAAACCTTCTTGCCACAGCTCGCATTGCATGTGCCATTCCTGGATGAGTCACTACGCTGAGCCAACTTGTGTGGTGTTAGTGATTTTTTTTTTCCGGGTCTATTGTACCACTAGAGTATGAAGCCCGCCAGCATTCAAAGTGACCAAAACATATCACAGGGAAGCATAGGAACTGAGAAGTGGGTCTGTGGATCACCACCTGCAGAACCACTCCTTTATTGGGTGTCTTGCTAAATTGCCTATAAATTTCACCTAGTTGTCTATTCCATATTAGCACAACAGCAATGTGAGAATTTTTTGTCAATTCAGTGTTTGCTTTCTAAGTGGACAGTTTGTTTCACAGAAGTGTGATGACTTGGAGTTACATTGTTGTTTGTTTAAGTGTTCCCTTTAAGTTTTAATTGAGCAGGTGTATAAATAAGAAGGTCCAAGGTTTCCACTTCATTCTCCCCTGTATCGCTTTTCTTCTCCTCAGTCAGGGTTTGTAACTAATGACTAATCTGTAGCTGGTCTCTCTCTTCATTCGAGTGTGTAGCTGGTTCACTCTGTCACGCCCATTCCTACCTGTTTTTCTTTTTCTTGTATTATATTTAGTTGGTCAGGGCGTTGAGTATGAGGTGGGCTGTCTTATGTGTGATTTTCATATGTTGGGGGTTTGTTGTATCGGCTGGTATGATTCTCTCAAATCGAGGCAGCTGTCAATCGTTGTCCTGATTGAGAATATACTAAGCAGCCGGCGTTTCACGTGTGTTTTGTGGTGTTTGTTCCTGTGTCAGTGTTTGTCCCACTACAGAGGACTGGTTTCGAGTTTTTGTTCACCTGTTGGTTGTTTTGGTATTTGAAGTTTTTTGTTTGATCTAATAATGAGGTTTTTCTAAATGGTCTGTATTTGGCCTCTTTTCGCAGGTGAGTTGGTCTATAATAAACTAAGACTCTTTCTGCAGGTGAAGTTGGTCTTATAAACTAAAGAAACTCTTTCTGCAGGTGAGTTGGTCTTATAAACTAAGAAGACTCTTTCTGCAGGTGAGTTGGTCTTATAAACTAAGAAGCTCTTTCTGCAATGAGTTGGTTCTTATAAACTATCTCCAACAACGCATTGTGTTTTTCTGACTATATACTATACAGCAAAGTCTACTCAGGTTCTGAACCTATCACTGCTCCTGATGGTGTGTTCGCTTTGTGTTCCATTTCTGAGACTAAGTGTATTATGATATTTGTCCCCAGAAGAAAGGGAAATGTAAAAAACAGGAAGATAAACTAAAAGTAACATTGGTGGTTGAGGTTGGCGACATGTTCTTCTTAAAACTATTATCTGATTCCTGAGTCGATTATGTAGACTTTATTTGATGATTGAAAAACTGTATGAAAATATGAGAATGGCTTGCCAATTAAAACTTCCAAATGTACAAGTTCGAGGTAAAAAGGAGTTGGATCAGTCAACAAATAAAGGCAGAGATTGATTTGTTATTGCTCACTTTAATACATTGTACAGGATGTGAACAGGTGACTGACATTTCAACATCAAGCTGACATCTTCCTCAGAGTGACCTGATCATCATTTAACTACTGAAGACAGGAAGCTACTAATGTATCCCAGGAAGTAGATGGGAATTTGATTCATATGTTCAGAATGAAACAAACATAAATGAGTAGGGATGGAGACAGAAAGAGAGAGGGAGAGTCAGAGAGATGAAGAGAGAGTCATAGAGAGTCATAGAGAGAGAGAGTCATAGAGATGAAAAGAGCGAGAGAGAGAGAGGGGGAGGGGTAGTTGTTGCAGTAGGTTATTTATTACACTTCTCACAAATCCAGTTCCGTTTTTTATCACACTTTAAATCATTCCATGTCTTTTCAGGCTGATCTTGTCCACCTTGTAGTTCAACACAGTCCTTCTTCTGATTGGTTGAATGATCACCATCTTTACTAGGCTGGTTGCTCCCCCAGTAACTATGGTAACAACACAGAGAACCAGACAGACACACTGTCAGTAAAACATCATTCTAAATTAAATAAATAATGCCTGTATTTTTTCAGCTTTAAAGTCACACGCTGTCAGATGTGGYCCACCAACAAAAAGTAAAAAACATATATATAGTGATGAAAATAATGCTTGGTGTCTATGATTCATCTATAGAGCTCATTGAATGACATCTATGAAGGGAAACATTTGTTTTGATGAAGATGATCTGAAGCAATATCATTTGTTTTCAAAGTCTCCATATCACAACTGGATGGTCAAATCTCTCACCTTGTGTTCAGTGGTGTGCCGTCTACCCATTTCCAGGACCCCTCAGTCTCACTGTCAGTCAGACCGATCCAGACTCCCTTGTTGAGGCTAAAGAGAAATTTCTGTTGTTGAGAAAGATAAATTAATAATGATCAAATTATGTTTATCATATGTCTCTCTCTCTCTCTCTCTCTCTCTCACTCTCACTCTCACTCTCACTCTCACTCTCACTCTCTCTATGTATTTATCTATCTCCCCCCACTCTCTCACCTGTTCATCGCTGCTGTTTATGATCACCAGGTCTGCTCCTCTCTCCAGACAGTCCTTTCTGCTCTCATTCCAGGTTTTTCTCTTAGTAGAGACGAAGTACCAACAGGATTCAAACTTGTTCCAGCCTTCAGAACAGCTTACTGAAAACGTTCATTGCCATCTCATTATTCTACACTCGTTAATGAAAGAATACAAACAACATTGTAGTGTGCGTTCAGGGCCGTAACCAGGGTTTGAGTTTTAGTGAGGTCGTAAGACAGCGGGATAAATTGTATAGAAACTTCCCAAAGAGTACTGCATTTCTATATAGTAAAAAAAACTTTAAAATGCTATTTGGAGCAAAAACAATCAAAAATGACCCCAGCCTTTATCACCTTGGCTTCTGTAGGTTCATTCACCTCAGTTGATCTACAAACACACAGCCTAGTAGCTATACAATAGTAATGTCATACGAGAAATGAGAATACGAGAACATGAATATGAGAAATGAGTTACACTGACAAGTAGCGTCAGTGACTGTTCAGTCAGTTGTAGTGTTGAACTGCATAATTCATCATCTCTTTACATAGATATGGCTTTTCTCAACTGACATTGCGTTCACATTTGTATTCCTAGGCATTACTAATCAAGCTCCGCACAAACAG
>NW_019944128.1:9002-12143 GCF_002910315.2 Salvelinus sp. IW2-2015
ATATCAATGGAGCGCACAGATGATCATGTTATCACATTACATTAATGATTTGAATATCACTAAGGATTTGTGTTAATATCAGTGATGTTGTGGTTAAAAAAGATGGTAATAGGTCAACTATAAACTTCAGTGGTGATCGAGATAAGAAGAACAACCAGTGACATAAAGGAAATGGAGGACTATTTTACACCTGCATTGTTTGCATTTTGAGGCATTTAAATGTAGGCCTAAGGGAAGACAGGCCATGTGAATATGTTCATATTAAACACATCTTTTTTTAGTTCCTAACTTCTTTGATACAGATTTAGTCAGGGACCCACATGGGACCCCAACCCTAAGTTTGGGAACCAGTGTATTAACCTCTCTCCGCCTTGCTTCATCTCTCTCTCTGTTTCCTCTGCTGCAGCCTTCCTCAGCCTCACCACGAGCGCCACTTCACTGTCTGTCTTAGTAGCCTATCTTTGTGAAGCAAAGTTATTATGAGAGCTTAGTAGCCTATTTTTTTGCTCCTGCTGAGGTAGGCCCCTTTTAACGTTACCGTCTTACTTCATCCTTCTAGCTGGCTAAGTAATACTACCCAGAGCCTTCAACATTACTGCAATAAAGTCTCTGCTTCATAATCCTACAGGCATGATGACAGATCATTACAAATGTATTGCCTATTTATTTCAAATGAATGGAAATTCTAGCAATTCTTTCACATGGTGTTATAGCAATGAGTTTTGGACATATTGACTGTAAACTAAGCATTGATTTTATGGATACCTGTAGTGTTGTGACTCTGTTCTGTTAAAATTTGTTAGTCTTTTAGTTTCATATAGACCAACCCACACGCTCACCTGGCAGAAAAAGGCCAAACAATAACAGGACCAGTCTTTAGGAAAAAGAGAAAAAAAAAAAAAATGTAATTAACCAAACTTACTCATAAAGAGGAAGAAACAGCATGAGATATTAGACTCTCATGTTATTTAAATCTTGTCAGTAGAATTCTAACAATAAACACTTCCAAAAAATACAAAACAACAACCAACACGTTGCGACACTAAAAACCGATCAACACATGTCCTGTGATCCTGGAACTACTATCTAATATATACTCGGCATGCGACTAATATAAAACAGTTTCATTACCACCTCATTTCTCCAAGATCAACTAATTGCTAATTTGTTTTTAGGGATGTCATGTGTTAAGAGCACGGCAAGGAAACAGCAAGCGCATTGACTGCATAATAACAACACTAAGTCCTCTCCACACAAGGCAAACGGACCATTCAGGTACCTACCTTCCTTCCTATCAAAAAAACCATTGTACTTTTTGCACCGCTTGGAAACCTCCCTGGAGCTGGCCATTCTTCGCAAACACAGTCCAGCAGCCCGATCCTAGTTTCGTCTGGCTCTGAGCCGGACTACGCAGCTGGGTGCGCCGTCTGGTAGGTAGTTCGTTTCACCCGTTCCCCAGGCCCTGGCGGCCTCCCTTAGTGATTGGACTCTCAATACTTTAAGAAGGACCAGATCGCCCCATGATGACAGCGCTGCTCGTCTGGACCCCGATGATCGGAGATATCAGAACCGAGGGAGTTTTTAAGCCCTTTGAGATAGTGGTTGAGTGTGTTTTTTTTGATTAAAGCTTGCTTGCTTACACAAAAGGAAGCCCGAAATCCAGAAGCATGCCCCAAATCCCGCGAAACATGAAAGAATCCTAAGCACATTTTTGCAAAACAGTAAACACAACTCTCTACAAAAAAAACGCAGAAGTCAGTTGAGTAAATCAGGTCAAACAAAATCCAAGCATTTGGTCACAGCTGATACAAATGACTAGCATGATTGTGAACTACTTCTGCACGCGTGCAAATCTTCTTTGCACAATTGTTCAATCAGTCCTTATTCATGAGTAAAAGAGGTCACCTCTGAGTTGCTGTTTGTAAGAATGGACCAAGTAAGAGGCAGAGGGAAAATGAGAGGTAGAGAGGCCCATAGAGGAAAGTTCAGCTCTCAGTTCAAATGGAAAAAGGTCAAATAAAGCTTTTTGTTTCTGGACATTCATACGCTTGAGTGACTTCCTTTCTGCGTTGTTCATCTTTGGTAAAAAGAATTCTAGGAAAAAAGAATACAGCCCATGTTGTGATAATATGTTTAGTTGTCTTTATGGTGCATACAATAATGATTTGATTTGATTTATAGTATCAACAGATGGCAGAGACATATAAAAGAGGGTTAACCTTGTTAGGGTATATTGTTAGGGTATATAGATGTAGAGAAAATGGTCATTACATAAGTTGCACAGTATGTTTTGATGGAGGTAGTTGATTGTGTGCCATGTACTTCATGTCTTGAGAGTCTTAATGCATTCTGCAAATTAAATGTGTCATTTTGGCCACCTTTTTTCAGTTTTGGGCCGAGTGTCATTTTGAAAAAGTTGATTTTGTTTTTGACAAATGTGCTCAAGCAACCAAGGAAAACTGTAATACAAGTTTGCATACTGGTGTGCGTGTGAGAGTGCGTGTGAGAGTGCCTGTATGTGTGTCTGTGAGAGAGAAAGAGAGAGATGGAGTATTTAAGTTATGTCAGTATTTAACATGAATTTGATTATATGACTTAATTTGCCTTTCTTTTACTCCAGTGCTAGCTTCTGGCTTCCTGTTAAGGCCAGGGCTGATTCCAAGGTTTTACTGTTAACCTACAAAGCATTAAATGGACTTGCTCCTATCTATCCCTCTGATTTGGTCCTGCCGTAAATACCTACACGTACGCCACATTCACTAGACGCAGGCCTCCTTATTTTACCTGGAATTTCTAAGCAAACAGCTGGAGGCAGGGCTTTCTCCTAAAGAGATACATTTTTAGGGAATGGTCTGCCTATCCATGCGAGAGACGCAGACTCGGTCTCGACCTCTAAGTCGTTACAGGAGACTCATCTCTTCAGTAGGTCCTAAGATTGAGTGTAGTCTGGCCCAGGGGTGCGAAGGTGAACGGCAAGACGTTGGAGTGATGAACCGCCCTTGCTGTCTCTGCCTGGTTGGCTCCCCTCTCTCCACTGGGATTCACTGCCTCTGACCCTATTATGTGGGCTGAGTCACTGGCTTACTAGTGCTTTTCCAGGGGTAGCGTCACGTCTCCTTTTTTGCTATACTTGACTTGAGT